>NC_056733.1:68538379-68740879 GCF_019279795.1 Protopterus annectens | reverse complement strand
GCACAGGTTTGTGCGGAGCTAAGCACTGCTAATCTCCAGTTACAGTTTCTAACACTCAGTTAGCTTATACTGTGCTTATTCTGTGTAGGTAATGCTTACCCTCACGCAAACGCACTTAAACATGCTTATTAGTACTTGTATATGCTTGCTGCTGCTTATTTGTGCTTAAACCTGCCTACTAGTGCCTTATTCCGTCTGACACTTATATGTCACATGAGCATATCTTGCAGTACACCAGTTAATATATTTCAGCTATTTCGTGGGTCTTGTAACAAAAATACTGTTCATAACGTGCTTTGCCATGTAAAATAGACTGTGCTAAGTGGGACCCAAACCAAGAATGCCTGCTCATTGGTCGGATGCTCTACCTACTAAACTATTGCTGTTCTGCTTCATTTGCATATTTCTACCATATTTTAATACCCATGTTTCCTTCCTCCAGCCCCCAACCTCCACGTACACAGCATCCATCCATTTCCCAGTTGCTAGCCCAGCCATACCACACCTCCAAACATTTCCCTCTCTGCACGTGTTGGTTCTCCTCCATTATACTGTCTCATCCCAAGCTTCAGCAGGCTCTTCATCCATTTAGTCCCTGTACGTTTGAACCTTTCCTTGATCCTCCTACAATACTGGTGGAAACACCTATGTGACCCATATGGTTTGGTACGTCCCGCCAGGGATGAATCTGTTGTTGTGTCATGGGTAGACTTTGCTGGTCTACACTGCTTCTCCCACTGGTAGCATCCTGCCAGGGTTTCGGGAAGCAGCGGTTTGCACAGACACCGGGCCAGCCTCATCTTCCAGTTCTGCGGAACCAACACCCCAGGTGTGACATTCTGTGCATGAAGCTCGCCCCCACGCCCCACGGCGTGCACCTTTGTTCATTCTTCTCTTCAGTATTATGCAAGACTACTGTTCTCACAGTATGTTTGGACATGCACAGTTCATTGATACACATAGACTGCTCAGAATACTGTGATTGAGCGATGTGCACATTTGCTGGTATTACTCTACATACCTCCATACATTTCCTATACTGTTGAATAACTGTGCTGGATGATATGTTTGTGATAGCAGCTGAATGTGTATCTGCCATGCTTTAGTGGTAACTCACTTAGACTATAGTGTGCAGGGTGGGGGTGGGTTGGAACCCAGGAGTGCAGATTACTTTATTAATGGGCACGATAAGAGCTGTTGGCTGCAGAGGGCCTAAGGCACTGTAGAGGAAGTATAGCCGGGTATGCGCTGATGTGCACGAGGCTCAGATCTGCTGACCTCCGGTTACGGCATCTTACACTGGGATGGCCTCCACATTGCTTAACCAGTGTGGGCATTGCTTACCGCCACCCAAACAAGCATAATCCCGCTTGCTGCAGCATACCCCCACACTACTTCATGTATTTAGTTCACATTTGTTGTCCGGGACAATCCGACTGGGTGCTTCTCCATTGTCAGCGGTGGCCTGGAGAGTGAAACTCCACAGTAATCCTCAGCTACACATTACACATAGTACTGAGGTGTACACATTCATAGAGAGTAACAGACTTAACATAGCTACGTACCACATTCTTCATGCTTAGTTCACATTAACATGTCGGTATTATATATGCAAAGGTCTGGTTTACGTCAGGAATAACTGTTGACATAGGTCAGTTTAAAGTGAACTGTGATTCTAGTTTAACAGTTCTGGATAGGTTACACTCAGGTATTCAGATTAGGTTTAGTTATGCCATACCTGTGTGTTAGAGTAGAAGTGAATAGTGAAGGAGTAGGTAGGTCAGCAGAGGGGGGGACATTGTAACTGTATAGCTGGCCGTTGGTATGATTGGTGGTGGGGCAGTAGGGAAGGTATGCAGGATGTTGGGATTTGTATGCGGATAGGGCAGGAGGTGTCAGTTTCACTAGTTGGTGTAGGGGTATGGAGTGTTTGGGGGGGGGAATTCACCAGGTGGTGAGCATATGCTGCTCCAAGTGTGCTTGAGGTGTTCCTTCATGTGTTATTTACATGTGTTATGTGGGACAGCTGGGGTAATACACGTGGGTAGGGGGTTCCAGATTCTGCCAGTATAGTTGGGGAAGAGGGTGACAACCACCTGTGACTGTGAACAGTAGTAGTAATGAAACAGGGGTCAATAGGTAAGTGGTGTTAATAGGGCACACAGAGGGGCAAATAGTAGGGGAAATGTCCAAGGATGTGCAGGTAGGCTATATATATGTGACTACATGTATAGATATGTTAATCCTTTCAGATAGTGATATATTTGCACACGCATGCCCATCTAACTATAGGTATACATTCTCTGTACTGTTGCATGACTGGACTGGGGTTATGTTTCTGACAACATACGATTTCTGCATATCTGGTATGGCTTAGTGGTAAATCGTTTTGTGTATGGTGTGCATGGTCCTGAGTCCCGGCCTTGCAGAAGCGGTTTGTTTTGTTGCTGGGCAGAACACCGGCCGTTTGATACGGTGTGCTTAAGGCATTTTCAAGTGGTTGTAAGCAGGTTTGCCCAGAGGTAAGCACTGCTGACTTCCAGTCACAGTGTCTTACATCCAGTTAGCTTCTCCTTTGCTTAATCTGTGCCGGCAGTGCTTAACCCCATGCAAACGCACTTGCACATGCTTACTAGTGCTTACATATGCTTACTACTGCTTATTTGTGCTTATGCCTGCTTACTGCTGGCTTATTCATTATGATACTGACTCTTCACATGTGCATTTCCTGCAGTACTCCTGTTCATAAAAATTATGATATTTAGTGGGTTTTACATTACAAATATTGCGTATACCATGCTTTGCCGTGTAAAATAGACTTTGCTGCACTGGGACTCAAACTGGGAATGCCTGCTCATTAGGCAAACACTCTGCCCACTACACTATTGCTGACATGCCTCATTTGCATATTTCATCCTTGTTATCCTCTTCAGCCTTTTGGGCTGCTTTCACTGTGACTGAGCAATGGGCACACCCGCGCACCTGCAGTTAGCTGTACTCGGAGCTTTACACAACAACACCGGGGTTTCTTCTTTTCATCTTTATGTCTTGTTGCTGTTGTACGCATGGGGGACTGTTGATGGGGATATGCGGACACCTGTGAGCGGCCTCACTCATTTATTTCCACTTTCTGCTGTTCTACTTTGCAGGGGCATGTTTATTCTGAGTGCTCTGCTCTCAGACATGCCCCCTGCACTCCTACATGCTCCGTGTATGCCTAGGAGGTCGGGCAGCGCGCCTTCATTAATATGCATGGCACACTGCCGTCCTGCTGCTAAGTGACTGCTTCCATGCAGGACAATACTAGTCCTGCACGGGAGCTTAGTAAATCGGGGGGGGGGTGTCTATATACAAATAAGCAAAATAATAAAAAGGATAATGAGAAAGCATGGAATGAAGAAGGAAAGATATTAGTGATACAGTTATGGAAAGAAAATAATACTACGAGAACATTTTATATAAATTGATCTGAATTGTGGATGATATTTAAGGAAACATATAAAAATGTTTTTTGCAGTGGCAATATGATATTAGAAAAATAGAGAAAGAAAGAAAGATATAAAAGAACATAGAATGATGCATTGGAAGATTTAGAACATAATGATAGAAAATACTTTGACAAAGAATTATATGAAAGAAATCAAGAAAAGATACAAGAGTTGTTATATAAGCAAAGATATTTTTCAAGGAAAAAGAAAAGAAGTATCGAGTTAATTAAGCAGATCAGTAAAGGAAGATGGTAGTGTAATGAATGAAATAAAAAATGTAAACGGAGAAATAGAAAAAACTCAGGAAAAGATTATGAATAGTATAGTACAATGTGTGCAATAAACGTTTAAAGAATAAAAGAAGGTTGTGAAAAACATGGAAAGTAAAAAAAATTAGAAAAAGAGAATAAAGAGTTGGAAAAGGAGATTTATTTAAATGAATTATATGAAGTATTAGGACAAGTAAATATAGATCTGGCTGCAAACACAGATGGAACAGGATATGAAATGTATAAAAATTTAAGTGGTTGGCAAAAAAGTATTTTTTTTTTAAATTTTGAATGAATGGTTAAATGAAGGTTTTATGTATAAATAATTATGTAGTGGAATACTTAAATTCATATGGAAAAAGGAAGATAAAAGACAATTAAAATCTGGAGATTAATAGTATAATAATTATAAGATCTTTATGAAAATAATACAAAAGAGATTTGAGACCAAAATGGTAAATATTCTGAAAGATAGCATGTATAGTATAAAGGGGAAGGGTTGTTAAGAATTAGTAATGATAATTTGAGAAATTGTGGATGATATTATGAACAGAAAAGAAGTGAAAATCATGACAGGAGACCTTAATAAGACATTTAACATAACTGGACAGGAAATCGTATGGGCAATAATAAAAGAATGTAACATAAGTGAGAAACTTAGGAAATTATGTATGTCAACATATAGTTATAATAAAAATACTTTTAAATGGCTGGTTAAGCCAAGAGGTACATATGAAGAGTGGTGTAAGACAGAGATCTCCAATGAGCTGTATACTCTTTGCAATCATTATGAATGGGATAGCATGTGTAATACATTAGAAAATGAAGGAGGTGGGGTATATAACACCTGAATGTTAAGAATTCCAATTCTGTTAAAATATGCAGATGACATTATAATAATTGCAAAAAACAAAATATTTAGAAAAGAAGTAATAATTTGCACAAATGAGTGTCTAGAGATGATAGGGATGGCTTTAGATGAGGAGGACAGTAAAGGGTTAGGTGATGTAGTAAAGATCAGGGGTATATATGTTACAATGAATCAAATTTATTTGTTAGGTATAACATTTGGGAACAAAGAAGAAGTAGAATTCAATGGGAAAAAAACAACTGAAGAAATAAAACAAACCTGTCTTTTCTGGAGAACATATAAATTATCATTTAGAGAAAAGGCTTATTAGATAAATTTAGTACTGATGGGAAAATAGCATATTTAGCAAGTGTATTTATGCTGCCAGCAGTGTTTTGAAAAGGAAGTATCTCAGATATTTTTTTCATTTATATGGGGTTCTATATTAAACCCTGTAAAAAGAAGAGTTTTATATGTAAATAAAAAGGTTTACCATTAAACAACCCAGTGGTATATGCTGCTTCATTAAATTTGTACAAAGTGTTAGTGGATAAATGAAAAAGATGAGAGATTAGTGGCAAAACTGTATAAATATGATAAATTTGTGGTATGGTAAAAAAGAGTAAAAGAGAAAGACAGACCCCCAGATTTACGAAGCCCTTTATAGCATAGAATTAGTTTAAGAGCTATTTTTGGCAATATGGCCGACGTGCGATCCAGGAACGAGCAACCAGGAAAAGCATGTGAGCTGTTAGGCTAATCCTGCATGGACCGAGATCCTGTATGCAAATTACCCTAATTTGCAGGTGAAAATCATGCAAATGAGGGTAATATGTGATCCAGGAAGCTGGTAGCCATCCATGCAGGACGAGTGCAGTGTGCAGAAATGTACTCTGTTAGTAATTGAGTACAGTTCTGCAGTCTACAAAACGGAGCTATGACAGCTCCAAATAAAGGCTGTATATCATTGAGGAAGCATGCCAATGTCCAAGTAGAAGGCCATTGGCATTGCAAAATGTCAAAAAAAATAAATAAATAAACAACTTTTAATTTTCATTTCGTCGATCTCACCTGGTTAAGCATAGGACAGCGATGCGCAAACGGGTTTGAGGGGAAAATAATAAAATAAACCTAAAATAAGAATTCTAACTAAAATCAGTATTCTGCCATGCAAGTCAATGGCAGTCAGAAGACATGGACCTGCGGCTCGGGATTTGTGGCTTGGGATTGCTCCTAGTGAAGCACAGCTAAGCTAGGGGTGTGTCTAAACCTGCCTAGCACTCTTTACAACATAGTACATTCCCTGTGGTACAATGGCATATCTGCATGATATGTTACAGATATTGGCCTGACATGTACAGGTGACATGGATAACTGTTAGAGCATTGTAGCTGTGTTGTGGTGGGTCCTGCTGTCAAGTACTGCATGTGCTGGATATTTGATTGCACAGCCTATCCGTTAGCTAGAGGGTTACATTGCAGTAATTACCAGGTGTCCCTTATGTGTGCCCCCACCCCCATTAACTGTGCTCATGGTCTCTTATGTTGTACGGAGTGGGCCAGGAGTCTGTTCCCATGTGGAAATCATATATACATATCTGTTTGTATATACATACATATATTTATATATATATATATATATATATATATATATATATTTATGTATATCTGCATAAGTACATATGTTACACCCCCATATATAGAGGGATAGAACTGGACATTGATATAGCTCTAGCTATGTATATATATATATATATATATATATATATATATATATATATATATATATATATATATATATATATATATATATATATATATATATATATATATATACGCTGAACTTATTACTCTATCTCTGTATAATTACATGGTTATTTGTGAGTCATACATACACATATCTATAGCTATCTCTCTACATTTACAGTTGTATAGCTGTCCATATGTCCATGCATGTTTGGCCTATATGTGTGGCCTGTACCTCATTCTCTTGGCAATTGACATGGATGACTTTAGGACTGAGATCAGTCATTCGTGCCGACACGTACGTGTTTCAGACGTATCATCTCCAGCAATATATGTGTTCTACCACATATAACTGTGTAACTTGCAACGTTTGAAATGTATTAGTGCAGGATATGACAGATATACCTATATGTACCCACATTATGGCGCACTGTGTCCGGGATTCATGCATTAAGAGGTTGTGTGGTGTGTTATTACTACATTCCCTGTGCTGTTGACTGATTGTGCTGGATGATATGTATGTGGAATGAGTGGTTATTTACATCTGTCACGGTTTAATAAATCACATAGTGTATGATGTGCAGTGTCCTGGGTGTGGGCCTTCCACAGGCTGTATATTTTGTTTCAGGGCAGAATATCAGCTGCCGGATACAGAGTGAGTTAGGGACATTTGAGCGGTCATACGCGGGTATGCACAGAGCTAAGCAATGCTAAGCTCGGGTTGCATTACCTTACACTTAGCTAGCATTTACTTAGCTCAATCCATGTAGGTAATGCTTACCCCCACGCGAATACATGTACACACACTTACAACTGCTTATCCATGCGTACTACTGCTGTTATGCGCTTACACATGCTTACTAGTGCCTTAGTCAGTATGACACTTCACATGTGCATTTAAGGCAGTACTCCTGTGCAAATATAAATATTACTTAGTAGGTTATACAGCACAATGAAGTTAACATACGGATATCACATGGAAAATAGGATGTGCTGCAGTGGGACTCGACCCGGGAATGTGTGCGCGTTAGGTGGATGCTCTGGCCACTACACTATTGCTGTTTTGCTTCGTTTGCATATGTCTACCATAATGACATACCCATGTTCCCTTCCCCCGGCCCCTGAGCTCCACGTACACAGCATCCATCCATTACCCGGTTGCTAGCCCTGCCATACTACACCTCCACACATTTCCCTCTCTGCGCATCTCGGTACACCTCCAGTATACTGTCCCCCCCTAAGCATCTGCAGTCTCTTCATCTGTTTAGTCCATGTACATACCAGCCTTCCCCTGATCCTCCTCCGATACTGGTGGTGACATCAATGTGACCCACAACTGTTGGTTCATCCCACCAGGGACTGACCTGTTGTTGTATCAGGAGAAGACCTAGCTGATCTCCAGTGTTTCTCCCACTGGTAGCATCCACCCAGGGTATTGTGTATCAGCAGTTTGCTCACACATCTGGCCAGCCTCATCTCCTGGTTCCACGGAACCAACGCCCCAGGTGTGACATACTGTGCATGAAGCACACTCACATGCCCCCACGGTGTGCACTGTATATCATTATTCCCTTCGGTATTATGCAGGAATACTGTTCTCACAGTATGATTGGACAGGCACTGTTCTGTGCTGCACATAGACTGCTCATAATACTGTGGCTGAGCAATGGACATGTGTTCTGGTATTATTCTACACACTTATATACATTTCCTATACTGTTGGATGCCTGTGCTGGATGATGTGTTTGTGATCACAGCAGCTGAATGTGTATCCGCCATGGCTTAGTGGAACTTACATCTACTATAATGTGCAGGGTCGGGGGGGTTGCAACCTGGCAGTGCAGATAATTTTGTTAATGGCCACAACAACAGCTGTTGGCTACAGAGTGACTAAGACACTGTAGAACATTTGTAGGTGGGTATGCACTTGTTTGCGCGAAGCACAGCATTACTGACCTCTGGTTGCGGCGTCCTGCACTCAGTTAGCCTCTACATTGCTTCACCAATGTGGTACTCGCATACAGGCAGCCAAACAGGCTTACACCCGCTTGCTCCCACATACACACGCACAACATTGTGCATTTTGTTCACATCTGTCAAACAGGACACTCGGACTGTATGCTTGTCCATTGTCAGCGGTGGCCCTGGGTGTAGAGCTCCACACTGACCCCAGCTACGTATCCCAATTAATAGTGGGGTGATCACATTCATAGAGGGTAACAGACATAACACAGCTACGTCCCCCATTAATCATGCTTAGTTTATATTAAACTGTCAGTATTAACCATGCTTAGGTCAGGTTTACATGTCACGTATGACTGTTGATCAAGGTCAGTTTAAGGTGAGGTTGGATTCCTGTTTCACAGGTCTGGATAGGTTACATGCAGGTATTCAGGGTAGGTGTAGTTATTCCATACCTGTATGGTACAGTAGAGGCAAATAGCTAAGGAGTAGGTAGGTAGGTAGTGGGGGTGACATTGTAACTGTATAGTAGCCCGTAGGTATAATTGGATGGGGAGCAATAGGGGTGGTATGTCGGATGATTTGTATGCGAGGCAGGACAAGAAGTGTCGGTATCACTAGTTGATGTAGTGGTATAGAGTGTGAGGTGGGGGGGGTTCACAAGGTGGTGAGCCTGTGCTGCTCCAGGTATGCTTGTGGTGTTCCTTCATGTGTTAGTTACATGTGTCCTGTGGGACAGCTGTGATACTACATGTGGGTTGGGGTTCCAGATACTGTCAATATAGTGGGGGAAGAGGGTGTCACCTACATGTACCCACAGACATTAATAGAAATGAAACAGGCTGATAGGTACGTGGTGTGCATGGGGCACAAAGGGTGTGTTAGTAGGGGGATTATCCAGGGATGTGCAGGATGACTGCAGGGGAGGTCCACAGCTGGCCATGTTGTCTACGACAACAGCTGTGCGTATGCACTGCATTTGGTGTTTGCGTTGGATACTCACACCCCTGGGTGGGGGTGAGGACTTCAATAATACCTTGTGATGCCTATTACATCGGCTTACATGCCCACAGTGGGGTGTTGCGACCATGTGTTCGTAGGTGTTGTGTAGTGGGTAATGCAACAACACATATAGTTATACCATACTTTGCCATGTAAACTGGACTGTGCTGCGGTGGAACTCATATCAGGAATGGCTGCCCATTAGGCGTAAGCATGCCTGTCGACTGTACAGAATCTGCGGCCTGTCCAGAGTTTGCTTCATTATATTGGTGTGTTCCTCTTACAATCTGCACCTCTCTGGCAAATACCTGGGAACTGATGCCATTAAATACAGACAAGTAATTGGGTTTAAGACTCCACATCCTTCAGACGAGTCATGCTAATGCATAACCTGTTATTCTATAAGCTTTCTAACGTTGTAAGTGGAATATGTGCTTTTTGTCCCCCCAACGGTTTAGGTTCTGTCCAGTGATTTTGCTCTTAGAGGCTGAGAGGTATGGGAGTAAGCTCTGCCCAATTTGCAATATTACTGACATTCCCAGGGCAGTCCGAATACAACTGCACCAGCCAACACCTGCATGCCTAGGCCCATAATTGCATACCCATAGTTCCCCCACCTGGCCCTCCTCTACAGCACTCATCCTTACTGTGAGTGCAGGTGGAGTCTAACCACACCACTACACACTGCCTACTCTCCACATGTCGGGACCCATGTTGTACGTTGTCTCGACCCATGGGTCATCAGGCTTGCACAACGTACTGGTCCGTGTTCGTATACAGCCTGGTTAGATAAATCGTTACAGGGACTGACTCCGATTATCATAAATTTTTGGGGTGTCCCACAAGGGACATTAATGTCTTTGTTCCAAGATTAGACTTGGCAAGTCTTTCCCACTGGAAGTGTCCCGCCTGTGTTCTGGGAGGCAGTGGTGTGTTTACTTGTTTCATGTGTTTGTATGTTTCACCTGTCTAGGTGGGGGGAGTTGATGCTACGTGTTACATGTTTGCTGACTGGACTCCTCACCCCCATTGGCACGGCCTGTGAACATATGTAATCCTTAACTGGTGTATCATATCTGTATATATATATATATATATATATATATATATATATATATATATATATATACACACATATATATATATATATATATATATATATATATATATATATATATATGCTTTATACTACTATTTAACAAATTGTTTTCTAGTCCTGAGGAGCATTTCTCCCTGGGTCTCTGCTGTAAATGAGCCAGAAGCTCGGCCAGACTTACCCGGTTAACAGATGTGATTTAAATACATAATTCAATTAATATCCTAGCTATATATATGTGTATGTTTCCACACATATGTTGTTGTTGTCTTTTGGCTTTTCCCAGTTAAGGGTCACCACAGCGGAACTCCAGTCCGCTAATGATTGGCAAGAGATTTTCATGAATGCCGAGGTGCCAGCTTGACGTTCAATCTTCAATGAAGGCACACCCATTTACGCATGTCTTTCAAAAGCTCACCCAACCGCGGGGAGGACATGCAGACTCCACACAGAAGGCACTCCATGCACTCCAGCCAAGAATTGAATGGGAGAACCTCTTGCTGTGATATTTCTACATATCTATATATGTATATATGTATATATATATATATATATATATATATATATATATATATATATATATATATGTATATATATATATATATATATATATATTGCTGTAGATATATATATATATATATATATGTCTAATGACATATGGATGTGTGGGTGTCTGCATATGTTTATATCTATATGTGGGTGTTTAATTATATTCTGTCTCTGTATGTACACATTTGTACTACAGAGGGGGAGGTTTCACTCCATGTAGGTATGGGTGTATATATATATATATATATATATATATATATATATATATATATGCACACACACCTCTACAGTTGTACATCTACATCTGGTTATTCCGTTCTTTGCCCTGTACAATAGACTGTCCTGCAGTGGGACTCGTAGTAGGTCAGGCTGACCATTGGGTGGCGGCCCTGCCCAATGCACACTGTTGTTTACATTCCTGGGGCGGTCCACATAGACCCACTCCAGCCAACACCTGCTCAGCTAGGCCCATAATTTTATACCCATAGTTCTCAATCCGCACATCCTCTTCAGCACTCTTCCTTACTCCGGGTGCAGGTCGGGTCTGTACACACTCCCCACTTCTCAGGACCCATCACATATGTTGTCCACCCCATGGATCATCAGGCTTCCCCTACCTTGTACACTGAGAACATGCGTTGCCTGCCATTCGACATCGGTGTAATGGCAAGAAACCCAAATATGTTTGACTTTTTGGGTGTCCCACAAGGGATATACATGTCTTTATTTTAAGATTAGACTTGGCGGGTCTCTCCCACTGGTAGTATCCTGCCTGCAGTTTGGGAAGCAGTGGTGTGTTTACTTTTATTGTGTGTCTGTATGTTTCACCGGTAAAGCTGGGGGGAGGAGGGTTGATGCTCCGTGTTACACGTTTATTGATTGGACCCCTCACCCCCCATTTGCATGGCCTGTGAGCATATGTAATTTGTAACTGCTGTATCGTATCCTAGCTATATACATGTGTATATTTACACACACACACACACACACACATACATATATATATATATATATATATATATATATATATATATATATACATTACTATATACAGATATATCTGTATATGTATGCATACATTTATATATTGCTGTATATATATATATATATATATATATATATATATATATATATATATATATATAATGTGTGTGTATCTAATGACATATGGGTGTATGGGTTTCTGCATATGTATATATCTATATGTGGGTATGTATATGTATTCTGTCTCTGTATGTATACATTTGTACTATGGAGAGGGAGAGGTATATCTCCATGTAGCTATGGGTAGATATACACACACATACCTCTACATATATACATCTACATCTGGTTATTCCATTCTTTGCCATGTAGATTAGACTTTGCTGCAGTGGGACTCATAGTGGGTATGGCTGCTCATTGGGCGATGCCTCTGCCCAATGAGCACTTTTGCTTACATCCCTGGGGCTGTCCGTATAAACCCACTTCAGCCAACACGTACACACCTAGACCCATAACTAGCTACCCATAGTTCCCCCACCCGCACCTCCTCTACAGCACCTATCCTTACTCTGGGTGCAGGTCGGGTCTGAACACACCACTACACGCTGCCCACTCTCCTCTTCACGGGACCCATGTCGTATGTTGTCTCAACCCATGGATCATCAGGATTTCCCACCCTTGTATTCCGGGTATGTACACACCCTGTCCAGAAAGGTCGTCGCACGGCTTCCACCCATAATATGTCAATTTTTGAGGCATCCCACAAGAGACGCTCTTGTCTGTGTTCCAAGATTAGATTTCACGGGTCCACTGTATACCTCGCCCCCACGGTTGTATCCTGCCTGTGGTCTGGGGAGCAGTGGACTATTTACATTATTTGTGGGTTTGTGTGTATGTTTCCTCTGTCCGGCTTGGGGGGGGGGTCATACTACGTGTTACATGAGTCTTGCTTGGGCCCCTCACTTCCATTGGCATAGCCTGTGAACATATGTTATTCGTGTGTGCTGTTTCCTAGCATAGCTATATATCTGTGTATATCTACGCACACACACACACACACACACACACACACACACACATATATATATATATATATATATATATACTTATATATATGTATATGTCTGCATACACACACACACACATATATATATATATATATATATATATATATATATATACACATCTTTCTGTATATATATTTAAAACCATGTGGATGTATGGCATGTATGGCCTTAATCTTGCTTATCTATTGCTATGATGACTTAGTGGTTAACTACTGTGACTATACTGTACAGGGTCCTGAGTTTGAGCCTTGTAGAGGCAGTTTATTTTGTTGCTGGGCAAAACATGGACCGTTGGATCCAGAGTGATTAAGGCACTTTAAAGCGCAGGTTTGCGCGATGGTAAGCACAGCTAACCTCCGGTTACAGGTTCTTACACTCAGTTTGCTTCTACTTTACTTGATCTGTGTGGGCAATGCTTACCCCCACGCAAATGCACTTGGACAAGCTTACCGCTGCTTATTTGTGCTTAGACCTGCTTACTTGTGCCTTATTCATTATGACATTAACACTTTGCATGTGCATTTCATGCAGTACTCCAGTTCACATTTAATTGTTATTATGTAGGTTATACGGCAAAACAATGTAAAATTATGTTCATATACAGATTTCCCGTGGAAAATGATTTGTGCTGCAGTGGGACTCGAACTGGGAATGCTTGTTCGTTAGGTGGATGCTCTAACCACTCCACTATTGCTGTGCTGCTTCATTTGCATCTATATTCCTTGTTATCCTCTTCAGCCTTTTCAGCTGCTTTAACCATAGCTAGGTGATGGGCAAACCCATGCACCTATGGTTAGCTGTACTTGGGGTTTTAAAAAAATTAATACAAGGGTTTCTTCATTTTATTTCAATGTACCGTTGCTGTTGAACACATGGGGACTGTTGGTGGAGATATGCAGGCACCTATTAGTGGTTTTGCTCATTTATTTACACTTTCTTCAGTTCTACGCAGGTGCGTGTTTATTCTGAGAGCTCTGCTTTCAAACACGACCCCTGCACTCGTCCACGCTCAGTGTAGGATTTGGAGCTCCGGCGGTGCACCTTCATTATTATGCATGGCGCGCTGCTGTCCTCCTCTTAAACTGCCGTTTACTTGCAGGACTAGTTTAGTCCTGCACGGCAGATTAGTGAATCCGGGGGAGTGTATAAAAAAAGAAATAAAATGTTACCAAGAAAAAATATTTTTGTGGGAAATAAAAACTGATGATATAGAAAAAATTAGAAAAGTATGGTATATGAATGTAATTATAAATCATTACTGTGTAAAACCATGGGAAAATCTAACAGATGAAAAAATTAAAACTTTAAAAAAATAAGAAGCAAATGATGTAATCAAAAAGTAGAATGCCAAGATTTTTTGTGGAGAGTGGTAAAAGATAAATTGCCAGTAAAAGGAAACATGACATAGAAAAAGAAAAATGAGAGAATATATTTACTTTGTCAAAAAGACGAAACTACAGAACATGCGTTTTTGAAATGTAAAAGAGTAAAAAGTTTTGGGGGAAATCACGTAAAGAAGATTTTTTGAAGATAAGAAGTGGATGAAATAAACATGGATAGGGTTAAATATGGATACTATAAGAATAAAAGAAAGATTATGTTAAAAATAGATAAAAAGGTATTCTGTGTTATATGGAATGAAATAATAAATGACATTATGTTTAATGGTAAGTAGATTTTAGCAACAATATGAAGTAAAATCAGGTGGTGGTTGTAGAAAAGGAGCTGGGGTCTAATAGGGATGAAAATTACGTATGATTGTAAAGGAAATTGTGAATGTCTACAAACAGATTTGTATATTTATATAATTGTACATATGTAAATATTTGTAAATATTTTGTAAATAAGTTATTTCTGTATATAAATAAAGGACCTTTACTCTTTTCAGTAGATGCCATGGGATCGTTTATATTTACCCGAGCTACCCCCAACTTGAGCAGATGGGACCACAGTATAACATCTCAAACAAAGGTCAGATGCTATCTATTTGGGGCATTTTCTCAGAGGAGAAAGGAGTGTTAGAAGTTTAGTTTTTTTGTTTCTGGATATAGTTAATGGGAATTTGTGTGTATGTGTCAGAAGGTTTGGAAGAGGTGTATGGCATTTTATATAATGTTAAAACTATCTGCCTGAAAGGACGTGGTTTTGCAATTTGCTATAAAAGCTTGTAGATGCCACATATTAAAATCTTTGGGTGTGTGTCATATTAAATTATGGTACAATGGCAAGGGATAATGTTATATCAAATTTAATATGGAACATTAATTAAAATGGCTGTGTTATCTACATTATCCTGGAATTTAAATAACCTTGTAGCAGTAGAGAAAAGATAAGGAGCAAGAGTAGATATTCAGAGGACTAGGATGCAAATTGCAACAAACACATATAGATAGGAATGAACACCTCAAACTGATAAAGAAGAGATTTCAGGATTAGTATGCAGAGGAGTACCAATGGCAGATGAAAAGACAAATAATGACAATATTAGGAAGGGGTACTCTGTTAGTGATAGAGGAAGAAAAAAAGGATAATCTTGGAGTCTTTCAGATCTATCTTTTTCATCTGAGGTGTTCTACAATCTGTATGCATATACCTTGAAATTGGGTAAACTGATTGCATGTGTTACAAATATGGCATGTCTACAAAGAAACTTGAATACATTGACCATTTAGGCACATGAGAATAATATGCTGACAAATACATCGACCATTTAGGCACATGAGAATAATATGCTGACAAATACATCAAAAACTAAGCATATGAGATTTGAGAAACATCAAATGAAAGATGAATATTTAATGCAGCACACAGTGATTGAAACTATAGATTCATTTAAGGACCTGGGTATATGGGTAGACCCAGCTTTGAGTTTTCTTAATCATATCAACCAGTTGGTTAATAATAGTTACAGAACTATAGATTATATAAAAAGATGTATAAGGTCTAGGAAATCAGAAATAATGAAGTCATTGTTTTTTTAGTTACATTAGACCCAAACTTGAGTATGGAATAACATTGTGGAAACCTTATAATAAAGCAAACATGAGTAAACTGGAAAAACTACAGTGGAAATATACCAGGGCATCCATGGATATGAAAATGTAATTTATTTTGAAAGACTAAAATATCTGAACTTGTGCAGTGTCTCATAAATATTTAAGAGGAGACCTTATTCAGGTATGTAGGACATTTTGAGACAACTACCTCCTGGAATGTTTGGGATTATCAAAAGTAGTAGAGGATCATCAGACAATCTATGCAGAAGGTTCTATAGAAATGAGAATTGTACTAACTGGTTCTCTGAGAGAGTAGCTGATACATGGAACAGACTACCAAATTACATTAAAGCAAGCACTAGTTTAGATATTTCTAAGAATAGCCTGGACACTCATTATGGGAACATTTGCTTTGGTGTATTGGCAGGCTAGAAGGGCATTAATGTCTGTGTTTGAAATATTTGTATATATGTGTGTATGGAAGATTTGTGGCAGTGAGGGGCTATTGATTAGGGAATATATCTAGCTTTATATATATTTATGCTTCATCCAAAACCACAGTCCTGATGCTTAAGAGAATGTTTTCATCAAGGGATTCTAATTATAGAGGAAAATTGAAACAAAGTTTGCAATTATAATGATTTTCCTGGAGGACGAAGAGAATATCTAACATTAGAAAGGGAATACTCTTAAAGAGGTATGTAAAAGTTGTGGGTATGGAGGATGTCTCAATAGCATTGCGAGGGAAAGTAATATGTTCTTTCCCCCTAGATATACAAATCGAGTTACATTAGATAGTTGTTATATCAAGAGTATGTATATGTAGTAGTAGTGCTTGAAACACATGCACCTGTACAGATAAACCTGATGTTTTTAGAGACTATTAAAGAAGCCAGGTATTGGCATTTTGCTAAGGAATTTAGGAAGTGGGTGGAAGATAAAATATTTGTAGCTTTAGCAAAAATGGCAACTTTGTTAGAGGGAACTGCCAGTGTATGGGGAAGCACTGAAAGTAGATATTAAAGCAGTGATAGAGATAAGAAAAAGAGAATTAAAGAAAATAAATAATAGAAAATAGTCTATCTGGCACATTCTGTCTATAGGCTGCTTAGGCTTAGGAACATCACACATTGGTTTATACTGTAGATCATACAGACATCACCAGGAATGTAGAATGACATTTTATATTGTCTGTGGGTGAAGTAGTCATGCATCAGGCCCTAGTTAGACAGGATGTCACCAGCTCACTTATGCTGATCTGGTCTATAGACTCTTTTCTAAAAGCCATTAGGCTAGAGACTCCTAAAAATGTACTCGAAAAATTAACCATCTGTCTCTTCCTTCTACTTCTTCTATACAAAAGGATTCCAGGGATGATTGGTTCAACTTTGAGCTAGGCTTATTTAAGGCTATACTGTGTATTCAGCCATCTCTTCCAGCATCTACTCCAGTTAAAAAGGAGATTTCTGTTTTCTTCTTTAGAACAAGAAGTTTTCGCTGCATGTGAAGGATTAGACTATAGCTTTTAGTTATCTTCCTCTACTCCATCTGAGTCTGAATTTCATGGTACTCTTTCCTCAGGTTCTGTCAGCAAAGAACTCTCTTTTGGCGATCCTGTCTCCAAAATGAAACATTTCTTTAATTGGGACAGTAAAGAGTATCTGAAACTTACCTTTAACCACATATTTCTGACTCTGAAATACTTCTCCCTGTTTATAATGGTATCAGGGCTGAAAGTTCACCAAAAAAGCAGGTGGTATAGCTCTCTTGTACTCTAACTTACTAGATATGAACCCCTATGCCAACACTATGACCAAATTCCAAAATATTGAATTACTCATTTCATTTCTTAAATTAAATAATCATAAAAAATCTGTATCACTGTCCTCTTATATTCTGCGTAGAAAAACATAAAAACCCCTTGAAAACATTCTTTACTGGCTAACCCAGACATTAATGAAAAGTCACACTAAGTCACATTAATATTGACCCTGCACATCTTCTCCCCCAAGTTTCCAGTCTCCTTTTTGTCCTGACTCTGTTCATTATCACCATACACTTGGGAGGGTGGCTTAATGGCTAAGATTTTTGCTTTACAAACATAAGGTGCAGGGTTTGAGTCTCACAAGGGATAATTGGCTAGGCTTAAAATGGCTCGCAAGGCCAGTTAGCTTAGTACTAAACTATGAACCTATGAACCTATGAACAATAAAACCTCAAATAACAGTTCCATTCTGAACTACATAATTGTCTCTGACTCCAGTATCTATAGCACCTCTGGCACTTTGCCCAACTCCCTTAGTGACCATCTTCCCATCTAGATGATACTTGCTACCTAGGATCTGTTACCAGTCAACCCAAGCAACATAAATATAAACCCTGTCATAATCTCTCTAAATTTAACCTTCAGTCACTTTCAGCAGCAATGCAAGCTATCAACTGTTCTCTCCTAAAACACCTTTCATTAGATGAAGCTATCTGTAACTTCAAAAAAAAGTTTCTGGTCATTTTAAATGAAAGCCATTTGAAATGGTGGGGTCCACTAGAGCGAGTCCCAAAACATGGAGACTGAGTGGTCAAAAGAAAGGACTTACTTTTACTAAGTTTGAGATGTCATTTCTTGGAATATTTCCTTTTCTCCAAGGTATGGCAATCTCAGAGTTGGTATATGTAAGTTTAGGGAGGGCTTGCTCCCCACACAGAGGGTGCAGAGGGGCAGAAAAAGAAGTTTAAAGGAGAAGAGTGATTTTCAAAATTCACTCTTCTCCTGTGTTTCTGGTCTTTTTTTGGCTTGTTGGCACTCTATATTTTTAGTACAGACATTCCAATATGTAACCTTTTAATAGCCTAGCCCCCATTAGAAAAAAAAAGAGTAAAACTCATCCAGCCTCCTTGGTTGTCTAACAATACTAGAATTTTTATGCAAAAAAGAAAGTCATGACTTCTTTCACCCTGGCACTAATCTTAATCCACTGCTCAATATCTCTGATTTAGAAACTGCTATTCATTTTATACTTATTTTATTAATAGTATATCTGCCCTTAACAAAAATATCCTCCTGCTACAAACTTTTCCCCACCTCATTCTCCAAACAATGTCTCCTGACATCCAAACCGCTTATTTTACCCACACAGTTTCCATTACCATTAGGAAACTAATTCCCAAACTCAAACCGTGCTCCCCTTCATTAGATAACCTACCTTCAGAATACCTAAAAATGTCTGCTGATATAATTGCATACCCAGTGCAAATTTCAGTCAACATCACTGAATCCTGTTTCACAAACCTATGGAAACAATCCTATGTCACCCATATTCACAAAACTGGTACTTTGTCTGACATCTCTAACTTTCACCCCATAGCCTCACTTTCCAAATACTTAAAAAAATCATTCACAAACAACTAATTCAACACCTCCTTAAACATCAGATCTTCACTCCCATACCATGTGATTTTTTGCCCATATCAAAACACAACCACTGCTCTAGTCTCATTCATAAACATAGTTAATAAAGCTAGGGACTACAAAAAACTTGTCCCCACACTATTCCTAGACATATCTAAAGTCCTTGACACAATATATCATAACAAACTCCTGCAGCAAATGTCAGTACAAGGACTCTGAACAAACCCTTCTCTGGTTCACTAGCTATATGACTGGCAGACAGTAATCAGTTAAATGGCTCAACACCCTATCTCCTTTTCTACTCATCCCTACAGGAGAGCTCCAAGGATCCATTCTAGAACACGGCTTTTTAATATATTTATAAATAATCTCCACACCTCCTCAAAACAAGCATCATTGATACAATATGCTGATGGCACAACACTTACTTGATCCTGTAATGACCTTGATCAACTGCACCATATAACCAAAGAAGTTTTTAACTCCACTGAAATCTGGCTCAAAGATGCCCAGCTTTTGCTAAACCCAAAGAAGACCAAATTAGCATTATTTTACTCAAACAACACACTTAACACAAAGCCATTTTCAAAACTGCTTCTCTTAACCATACAATAATCAAAACAGTCTCTCACTCCAAACTTCTTGAATTATCCATAGACAATAACCTCAAATTCAACCAATACATTCATTACTTTATTAAGAAAACCCATCAAACGTTTGGCATGTTGTTTAGAAGCTATATAGAAGTAACTGATCCTTGCAACACATACTTATTGCAGTAAGTCCTGTATAGTGCTCCCATATCTGCAACTTCCAAACATCAGTAAAACCCAAACTTGAACAATGTTTCAATAAAATTTCTTGCTTTGCTGCTAACAAGCCTCTGCTCACGCATCACTGCTCAGTTCTCAGACAACTTAAATGGTTAGAACTACCCCACTATCTAAAGTGCACTCAACTACTCACTACCTACAAACTTATAAACAAACTCACCAAACTCACTGACTGCCTCTCTCTCTTAGCACACTTCTATAAAACTATCATCCCAATTGCATATTCTGCTTGAATGGCAAACAAATATTGTCCATCCACAAGGCAGCTAATGCACCTGGCCAAAGCTGCTATTCTTTCTCTGTAGCTGGAACCAAATTGCTATAACTATTAGAAGCTCCCATAACATTTCTGCATTTAAGAAATTTGTAAAACAGTCTTGAGTAACTCATTGCTTTGTTCATGTAGTACTAATAACAGTTTTTGTGTAAGTGAGTAAATAAGAGAACACTGAAGGTAATGAAAAGTTTTCCTTTAATAAATAAATGTTCAGTTTGAGAAGTCTGCAGCTGAGGGCAGCTGTACACTTTGCACTTAGGTTTAGATGGGGACAAGATGAATGCTATGCAACAAAAGCCAGGGCACTTTTTTAAGGATAAAAGTTAAGGTTTTCTGAAAACAAGCTGTTTCTCACATTTGAAAGGGAAAGATAAGACAAGAACAGACAGCAATCAGTGTAAGTAGGAGCACAAGCTGTAACGTGTCTTAGCATGGCTAACATTAATTTTAGGTTAGGTTATGTCAGTGTGGGCAGCTGACAGATTGGGGATGATGTACATAGTTTGTGTTTTTTTTTTAATTAATGGGTTAGGGGGTGTTTTAGTGTGTGTGTTTTGAGGTTTTTCATTACAAAATGTTGTGTAAAATGTGACATAGGCTCAAATGGAGATGATATGAAACAACTATATAAAAGATCAACATACCAAACATTAGTGGGTGCATGTAACACAGAAGCTGGAAATAGACATTAAAAAAGCTGTCATTTATATAATAGGTGGGAATAGTAAAGTCTTATCATAATGGCTACAATGTCTATATTATTATGCAACATTAATGGCCTCACAGGTAATATCAAACAGGAAAGAGTATTGGATTATATTAAGAAATACAGAGTGCAAATAGCAATGCTACAGGTGACACACTTGGAAAGGAATTTCAGTAGGCTATTCAGCAGAGTATCAGGGACAAAGGAAAAGAAGAAAACATACTAATTGCTAGAGGTGCTCTAATAATAATAGAAGAGGGAAAAAAGATAATATTGGTAGATTTCTGGTAGCAAGGGGTTACTTGCAATGGGGGAGGATTATGATGGTATGAATCTCTATTCCACCTAAAACTGCTATTATGGAGCTTAATTTTGGAAGAAATAATTCGCATTCAGCAGGGAATTGCAAGTGATGTATCTGGGGATCCTAGAAGGGAAAAATATAAGTAGATTTCTGAAAATATTTGGTATGGAAGACATGAATTCAGTAGGAATTTGGAAAGAATTTACATATTATTCCCTAAGATACAATAACTTGACTAGATTAACATAAATTATGTTTCACAGGAACATCAACGTTTAATTGAAAGCTTCAACATACATCCAATAACTATTTCAGATAATGTGCCAATAACAACAAAGACAGAAATGCAGGGTACTGAAGTGAAAATGAGACACTGGTGATTCCCCATCTACCTGCTAAAAAGAGAGGAATTTAAGTGAAAATTATTCAAGAGTTATTAGGGAAGACAGAAACTTCTTCTGAAGCTATAGCTAGTGAGTGAGATAAAATGAAAGTGGAGTTTAAAAATAGGGTAGAAATAAAAAAAAAGAGATGCTTAAGAAGTAACAGGAATTATTTAGACGGGCTGTCAAAGGTTAAAGTATTGCAGAATAAGGGGAAGAGTATATGGATAACATGCATGAGTTTAGAAAGATTGCTGTTAAGCATTTTTTTATAATAACTCTAGAGCACAAAAACATTTAGTATAACTACTTAGGCAACAAGAAAAATAACCAAACATCCTGTAGAGGTATTAGAGATATTTTGGAAATTGTATGAAAATTTGTATAAAGCAGAGAATTGTGGAAATCAAGAAAGAGCACAAATGGAAATATTTATGGAAGACTTAATTATGCCAATGTTAGAGGTAGATCAGGCTCAATAACAAACAGGAGGTCATGCGATAAAAATG
Source organism: Protopterus annectens (assembly GCF_019279795.1). Taxonomy (NCBI): domain Eukaryota; kingdom Metazoa; phylum Chordata; order Ceratodontiformes; family Protopteridae; genus Protopterus; species Protopterus annectens. Next base: position 68,718,453 of record NC_056733.1, on the reverse strand, counting down.
GTAATGTACAATCAATCTACAGGAAAATCTCCAGGAATAGATGGTATTCCTGAGGAAGTTTGGAAGCTAGGAGAGAAGAAAGTTATAAAGATCTGGAAGGTTTTGTTTAGCGTTATTTTAAAAGGAAGGGACACATCAGCATCCTGGTAGAAAAAGCTGTCGTGGCTATAATACCTAAAGACAGTGAAGACCCATCAGACCCAGCTTCATATATACCCATTTCAATTTTAAACCATCATTATAAAGTGTTTATGTCAATTGATAGATATGATTTGACAACAGTAATAGAATAACGATAATCTAGAGGGGAGCAGAGTGTAAGAAAATACAGTGTTTGTTGGTTTGTCTTGATGCAAAGAAAGCACACAACAGAGGAAGCTGGGATTTTATGAGTAAGGCAATGGAAGCATTTGCATTCTCTGATACAATAATAAGGTTAATTAGGAGAATATATGAAGACTCAGATAATACACAGTTAAGGGTCATATATAAAACATAAGCATAAAGCTGTAATTCAGAGTGGAAAGGGCTGGTGATGAAGCAGGGGAGAAATTCAAGAAATAAGGAGAGAGTTGGATTTTGGATGCAGATCCTTAAGGAGAACACCAACAGCCTTACAAAATATTATATTCATAAAGTAGCAGAATGTATTATAAGAACTAAGCCAAAACAAGAATGGAGAAAGGAGATTTTGCCAATAAGGATGATTGCAATTAGCAGTACAGAGGATAGGCAAGAGGGGGCTGAATTTACTGGAGAAAATTAGCAAAGGAACCAAGGCATTGGGAGCAAATAACCAGAGATGGAAATGTAACAGACTGGGAAGAAGCCAAGAAGACATTTGGATCACAGGCCAGAGACTTCCTTCCCTACCAGGGATTGATATCTGAGTACAGGCAAAGAGAAAGGGATAAGGAAATCCTAAATAAAAAACCTGCTCTAATTGTCTTTAATTGAATCTAGAACAGTAGCTGCTGTTTAAAAAATGGATAATTAGTAGAGGATATAAAATACTGCACAATAACTATAGGAATCAACCAGAGAAGGTTAGAAATGACTGGGAAGAGAGAATGGATAAGCAATTCAAATGGAAACAATGGGAAGACATATGTATGGCTCCCAAATATGCAACAAAGGCCAGAAGATTTAGGATTGCTGCTTGGAAGTGTTTGCATAGATATGTTTATATGGAGCTGCTTCATGTTATCGCATTACCAAAAGGACGACTGTAAAAACATCAAAACTAGAATAGCATAAGTATAAAAACATCGGACTATTAAAATAACGAACCTTGAAACATCAAAACACATACTGCTCATGTCAGCCAGTACATGGACATCCTATAGAGAGAGATTGCGCTACACTTAGAACACAACTCCAAAAAACAAACAAAGCCAAAAACAAACTAGTAAAAAACAAACACAAAAGGCAGACACTGGATTTTCAAGTATAAAAAGGTTAGCGCTTTCGTCAAGTTTTATTCCACTCAACTTCTTCAGACAAAGGTGAAGGAAGACAAATTAGTTTAAATACCACACCTAAAAGGTCACGTGATATACTTGTCCATTAATTCTTAAAAACATACACATATATTTAGCATTAAATAAAATGCCACTTACATCTTTAAAAACTTATTAACACTTAAAGCATACATCCTAAATACACATTCACTAGACTACCTAAGTAGAAATTCATAAATCATTTATACGTTGAAGCATGGAAATTGTCAGTGGAAATAAAGCACCACAAGGTAAGAAATAAGAGGGAGATAAGAAAGGGGGAGTGGAGAATGGTGTAAGTGTAAAGTAACAAATAGTCATCTTTGTAAACTTTTCATCTTTAACACACTGGCTATAGAGCACACATCATTCAAACTTGGTTTTATGTATGCCCTAGTTCTTATTTGCCAATATAATTCCCGCACCTCAAATTCTACACTTAAGGGACCCTCCCTAATGTCATATTCAATTTGATCAATAGCTCTAAACAAAAAGGAATGCCCTGGGTTATCCCTCACATGCTTAGCCAGGGCATTTTCAATCTTCCCCTTTCGGATGTTGTAAAGGTGTTCATATACCCTCTCTCTCAATTTACGCTCGGTTTTACCTATATAATAACCACTGCAAGACTGGCACTGGGCTACATAAACTACCTTAGTGGAGTTACAATTCAGTCTTGTCCTGTTGGAATAGTCAACACCCATTATTTTATACTTATTGCCCATGCACATATACTTGCAATATGCACAAGCTTCACACTTGTACATTCCAGGCATCCTAGCAGAAATAACTGGCTTAATTTCAAGTAGGCCCTTGAAGTTTTTAGCTCTCCTAAAAACTATCTGTGGGCCAGACCCTAACTTTTCCAACCTCTCATCTGTATTTATTATTTCCCAATTCTTCCTTAGCACATGTTTGATAAGCCAGGAATTTGGGCAAAAGGTGGTAATAAATGAGTGAGTGTAATTACCTACTTCATTACTCTTTTCTTCAACATTTTGACCTTGTCCCCTATTCTGGTTGTTACCCCCATCCAAAAAACTAAGAATTGCTTTGAAATGCTCTGTGGCCGTCTTATTGATAACCTCATCAGCCAATTTGCAGAGCAAGCCATTAGGGTACCCCCTCTTTTGAAACATCTGCACTAATAAATCACACTCAACTAAAAAATCAGTCTCAAAAGTGCACATACGTGCAGCCCTGACCATTTGGCCCTTTATCACCGCTCTTTTTTGGTGTTTTGGATGTGCACTAATATAGTGTAGTAGTGAGTTGGAGTATGCATCCTTACGATGGAATTTTGCTTTATAACATGCTTTAACCCTATCCTTACTCAGTTCCACATCCAAAAATGGTATCACCTCATTATTAAATGCATACATGAAAGAAAGAAAAGAGGTAGAATCATTGCAATATTTCACAAATTCATCAAACACAACCTGATTTCCTTCAAATATTATAAATATGTCATCCAGGTATCTAGTATAGTAAAATATCTGCCCCCTATATGGGTTAACATCACTATGGATAAATTTGTCCTCCCAATACTCCATTACCAGATTACCTAAACTGGCTCCGACTTGTGAGCCCATAGCGACGCCATAAGTTTGTAAGTAATGGACCCCATTGAATAAAAAGTAATTATTAGATAAAATAATGTCCAATAATTCCTGTATTAAGGCTATTTCAGACTGCAATGCTCCTCTCTTAGACAACAACAGGCTGACCCATTTGATTCCACTTCGCGAGGAATAACCTTGTATAGATCCTTCACATCCATAGTAGCAAAGTGGAAATCTGCTTGGTAGTCAAGCCTGTTGATGCTTTCAAGAAAAATCCAGAAATTCTTACAAACAAATGGTTCCTTTTCGACATATTTCTTCAGTATCCCATTTGTAAATCTGGCTAGGGGGTATGTTACAGAATTCTGCCCATCCACACTAGGACGCAATGGAGGGTTATCCAGATCTTCATGGATTATGGGTGTCCCAAATATTACCGGGATTTTTGGGGCTGACATAGTAAAATAGTTACAAGTCACTAGGTCAATACAATTCTCGATGAATAAATCATTGACGTATATTTTAATACACCTATGGGCCTGATTGACTTTGTTCAAAGACACCTGCTTATAGGTGTCTGTAGCCAACATCATATTCATCCTGTCATTATAATCAAATACATCGAAAAAGACCAAAGCTCCCCCCTTATCCGGTTTCATCACTCGAACACCCCCATTTTTTACCTCTTCTAACAAATCCCACTCATCCTGAGTTATGTTAGATTTCACAGAGGTCTTACCAAATACCCCTAAATTCCTCAAATCCAGTTCGCGTATTTTTTTGAATACTTCTATGACTGGATGCGGGGGGGGGGGTTAAATGTGCTTGGTACCCTAAATTCACCTGGAATATTAAAAGGACCATCAAAAAGTAAGCTAAGATTTAGCTTAAGAGTGTACATTTTTAAATCAATAATGGTCCTACATGCATCTATTTTCTGTGTTGGCACAAATGTGAGGCCCCTACCTAGCAAGTCGGCTAATTCAGGTTTCACAGAAAAGCCAGAATAATTAAATATTTTAAAGTCACCTTCTATGTTCGTGACTGAGGTGTAAACAGTTTGGTCGACCCCAAAATCCATATTACTTTCATCAACAGTACCTTGGTTCTCGGTTAATAGATCCAAACATGGCTCGTTTGAGCTCAACCTCATCTCTTGCGTCCCCGGCGTTTGTTGTTGTTCGGTCTCCTCGCGTTCCTGTCATTGTTCCGTTGGGGTAATGGGTTGCCGTGGTATGGATCCTCTTGAAAATGTTCTTGCTGTCGGCCCCCTTCATCACTGTTCCTTTTAGGGCCCACCTTAGATTTATTCCTGAGCCATTCGTTCCTTCTTGAAATTAAGCCAGTTACTTCAGCTAGGATGCCCGGAATGTGCATGAAGCTTGTGCATATTGCAAGTATATGTGCACGGGCAATAAGTATAAAATAATGGGTGTTGACTATTCCAACAGGGCAAGACTGAACTGTAAATCTACTAGGGTAGTTTATGTAGCCCAGTGCCAGTCTTGCAGTGGTTATTATATAGGTAAAACCGAGCGTAAATTGAGAGAGAGGGTATATGAACACCTTTACAACATCCGAAAGGGGGAAGATCGAAAATGCCCTGGCTAAGCATGTGAGGGATAACCCAGGGCATTCCTTTTTGTTTAGAGCTATTGATCAAATTGAATATGACATTAGGGGAGGTCCCTTAAGTGTAGAATTGGAGGTGTGGGAATTATATTGGCAAATAAGAACTAGGGCATACATAAAACCAGGTTTGAATGATGCTCTATAGCCAGTGTGTTAAAGATGAAAAGTTTACAAAGATGACTATTTGTTACTTTGCACTTACACCATTATCCACCCACCCCCTTCTGATCTCCCTCTTATTTCTTACCATGTGGTGATTTGTTTCCACTGACAATTTCCATGCTTCAACGTATAAATGATTTATGAATTTCTACTTAGGTAGTCTAGTGAATGTGTATTTAGGATGTATGCTTTAAGTGTTAATAAGTTTTTAAAGATATAAGTGGCATTTTATTTAATGCTAAATATATGTGTATGTGGATTAGTATGCCATGTGACCTTTTAGGTGTGGTATTTAAACTAATTTGTCTTGCTTCACCTTTGTCCGAAGAAGTTGAGTGGAATAAAACTTGACGAAAGTGCTAATCCAGTGTCTGCCTTTTGTGTTTCTGTTTCACACTTAGAACACAACCTAGTCCACTAAAACACAAAATTAAACACAAAACTACACTTTAATCAACACTGCCCCCCTGCACCCCCATATGGGGGGATGAGCCCTCCACACCCCCTGCAAATTATATATACTACCTCCAAGATCACACTACAGTGAGGAAAAGGGTGGATTTCCCAGTCCCCACAGCACTGCGACCTCCATTCAAAAATCCTGAAAAACCTATACTTGTTCCATTAAATGTTCCATTTACATGGAGAAGTTTGTTGTAAGTCTAGCACAATCTCCAACCAAAACATCTGTGTACTTCTTGACATATGCTGTACATACTGATACAAATTTCATTATTTTAACAGTTTGATCTTACCAAACGTACGCTGTTCTAGTCTCGGTATTCTGTAACTTGACATTTTGGTAATGAGATAATATGAAAGGGATCTGTTTATATGCCAGGTAGACTCCAATGAATTTTTCTTCAGGTCGATGGCAAATATTGAAAGAGATAACTGGTAACATATGTTTTGGAAATGTAGTGAGTTGGCAGACTATGAAAATTCCCTACATAGTACTCTGTCAGAAATATTGGATGAACAAATGGATGTAACTAAGAAAATTATTTTTTGAGCTGGGATACAGGATTTGAATTGCCCAGATATCGTAAAGCCTTGTTAAGTTTAATTATTCTGGTGGCTGCTAAAAAACAATTACTTGGAAATAAAAAATCAAAGTCTAAACCAACTGTACTTGAAGTAGTGGATATTTTGAAAAGGGTAGAAGTAGATTACATAGAAAAAAAAGAGAAAGTGGAGTCACTGTGGTGGGTGACTCAATTGCGTCTCAACTTAGGTATTCCTTTCTTCCTTTCAGACACTACTTAGTCTGTAACCACAGATGCATGTCTTCGTTTGGTAAGTTTTGTCCAAGGGAGTGAAAGTACAGGAATCTAGAACAAGCAAGACAAGTTGAAACGCATAAATATCAAATATATGATTACTCTAATCAGGGGTTTGGCCCAATCAAGACAACGCATAAATGTCAAAGAAGTGATGACTGTAATAAATGCTCTCAAATCTCTGAACCATCTTTGGACTTCAGGTTCTCTGGTATTAATCACAGACAACACCACTGTAATATGGTACATAAACAAGCGGAAAAGGTCCTGTCCCCTTTGCATACTAGCTATGCTAGCCTGGGATCTAGTGAATCAGTTTAGTCTGTCCCTACTGGCTACCTACATTCCATTAGAGCAAAACATAGTTATAGTCAATCTGAGCAGGACCGATGAACTTCCATGAATGGAAGCTGAACCTATGTTTTTTCTAGGAATTGATCCATCTGTGGGAGACTCCTCATAACTCCTGTTTGTCTCCAACTACAACAGACAGTTAAAAATCCTTCTCCTGGACTCCTTGCCTTTTCATTTCCATGGTTGAGAATGTTCCAATATGCATTTTTATGCTTCCTTCCGATAAACAGGGCTCTTCTAAAGATACAGAAGGACTTCACAAAGATAATACTGGTAACTACGTTTTGGCTCAGGCAACAGTGGTTCTCCACTCTTTTGAAAAATGACAAGAGCCATTAATACAAACTTACCCACAGAATGGACTTACACAGGACAGCAATTGTTTGATACACCACAACCTTCAATTTCTTGAATAGCCTGCCAGGATAATAACATTTTGATACCTTTTAGGCACCTTTTTTATCTGAGGATATGCTGCATGTATTAAAGGAGGCAAAGAAACCTGCTACTAGAAAATCATATATAGATAACTGGAAACATTTTTCTAGGTGGTGACAAACCAAGAACTAGGACTCTTTTAAAGCTCAGATTCACGTGATTCATCAGTAGTTGCAAGCGTTATTATCCTCTAACCTTTTTTACTTTTCTATCAAGATTCATCTCTCAGCCATATCTGCTTGTGTGCCTTCGATTTTTTTAAGAATGTTTTCCTATCCACCCACCCACCTAAAAGTCAGGTAACTCCTTCTTGGGATCTTAACTTCTTCTGGAAAAACATTTATTGATTGCTTTAGATACTACTCATGACGCTGATTTGAAGTTATCTTGGAAAACAATGTTACTGATTGCTCTGACCTCTGCAAGAAGAGCATCTGAATTGTAAGCTCTTATGGTGATTCATCCCTTCCTCATTTTTACAAAGATGGGGTTACTCTGACAACAAATTCTTAATTTATGCCTGGCTATTCATCACCCTGTTTTTCTTCTGGAACCTAAAAATAAGGGAGAAAGAATATTACATACTCTGGATGTCCACAAGCAACCAAGGGCGCCCGCAGGCAGGTGCAAGGGGGTGCACTTGCACCCCCCTGGAACTGGATAGCCGTCGGGAAATTAATTTTCTTTAAAAAAAAAACTGTTTTCGACGACTTTGTCTGTGTCAGTGGTGTAGCTGGGAGGAGGGGCATAGGCGGGCAGCACTTTTGGGGCTGTCACATTTAATTTAGTTTAATTTTAAAAGTTTTTTAAGGGCCTTCGCCTGTAAGAACGGCATGTACCATCACTGTTCTTCGTCGTCCGTCGTCCGCCAGCGCAATTTTAAATACAGCAGAGGCTGGCGGCTTTATTGTCAACAAGTGTTCAGTTCATGGGAAGTTGTGTGTGTATGAGTACAAGACATGAGGATGAAGTCTGAAGTGATCCAAAGAAGGCACTGCAAGCTTTATTTTTAAGGGATCCCGAATGAAGATGAGCCCTGTGATTAAAAACATGGTTAGATTTTTACTTCTTCAGAAAACACTACTGGAAGTGGGAAGGTATGAGTAAGTTGGACAGAAATAGGGACAATGTTTGAAAATGTTTATTTTTATTTATGGTTTTTAGCTGTAGTATATTTTCTGCTTAGATCAGTCAAAATTTTCTACAAATTGAATACTTACATAGTTTAAGTTTTTGGTATCCTTTCCTTTATAGTTTAAAGTGCCTTTTTGATTATGTGATTCTGACAGGAATGCATTATATGTATTGTAATGTATTATATGTATATGTAATGTATTATATGACATGTATGCCATTGAGGGAGAGGTAGGGAACATATTAGGTCTGCTCAGTGTGTTTAATTAATGGGGATACTTTTATTCCTTTTATTTGTAAGCTTTGCCCCAAGGATCACCTATGACATTCCAGGTGATCCATACTTATTGTACACCAAGATAATTCTATTTCTTTTTGTGGTGTTGGAGATGAGTAGTTTCCCATTAATACAGTTACTGGTTGATTATCTTAGCTAACGTTACCCATGTGTATATAACTTTGATTCTGCTGTGATTCACAAGTTGGCTGAAGTTGGGACATAAGTTACACACTTGTTCTCCATTGTGGATAAAAATATGCTAGCTTATGGATTTCATTTTAGCCAGCAATTCATCATTACTATATTTTAACTCTATTTAACAGTAATGTGTGAACTGATCATATATAAGAATCTAATTGACTTATACCTTTCCTGAGTTTCTAACTTGTTTTGAAGTTAAGTGAAGAGCAGTAAAGTGGCATGGGGTAATGTTTATTTTTAAAGTGCAATTTGATGGGTTATTTTTCTCTTGCTGCCTGTACACAAAGGGGTTTAATTGACCATTACTTTCTATTTGCCCTAATTAGGTACAAGGTAGGACAGAGGTATAACAGTTGGAACATTTTATAACAGCTTCCATAGTATAATGTATCAAATCACACTAAAACCATCTATTTCTATGAGCAGTGAGGCAGCATGACAGTTTTTTAAACCTAAGCATTTATTTTATTTCATTTTGTTGATTGGATAGATATCATTAAGCCTAAGGCATTTGAGAATAATAATAATGAAAAATACAGTGCTGCATTTTCTGGAATTCTGATGAATATTGTAGTGCATTTTAATATTTGATGATAATGAATTCAGTGCTGGACTTGCTTGGCTTGGCATATCACTTGGTTGTCTGCTTTCCTCCCCTTATTTTGAAAGTTAATTTCATACAATTTCTTTGTAACATACAAAAATATGTAAGAGAATACTTTAAAAGTGCATTTTTGATGTGATGCAACCTCATTCGAACAATTTTGAGAGCATTTTGTAGATGGAACTTTTTTCTGGGCTTAGTGGGTATTCATTCTTCCTGTTAAATTAGTATTCAGATTTCTTTAATATTTAAAGCTAACAACTAGAAAAGTTTATGCAAACCATCATTTCAAGGTAGGAGGATAATTACAGAAGCTGACAGTGGGTGGATACTTGTCTGTCTGTCCACCACATGGAATGGGAATGGGGAATGGGCAAGAGAATCCATGGAGCAGTACAATGAGACAGACCCCATCTCGAACTGTGTCAGCCTTCCGGCAAAATCATTGCTATTAGGCCCTGAGACTAAAGAGTTCAAGGCTAGGCAGTGCAATTAGCAGTAGTCATAGAGACAAAATTAGATAATTATAAAAAAGCCACTACAACATGTAATTTACAGCTGTTACCAATTTGTTCTAACAGGCCACAAGGATGGAGGAAATTATCCCCATCCATGTGATGCAGAGCCCATCCCTAACCCTATTTAAGTCTAACCTTGACCAATGAACGGGAATGGAGAAACTTAGTAACTAGCATACCTCCTAATAAACACCCATGTTATATAGGGGCACAACTGGGCTGGATTGCACAGCTAGGCTTATAAAGACCCTGGTGGTCATTAGCCTAGTATATGACTATGAGCCTATGAAGTAAGATGCCAGAGCCCAGAAGGGCACTGGTGCAGGTTCTTATAAACAGGAAGAATAGCTGAAACACATACAGTAGGTAGGGCAGTAGCGATCCCTGATGTATATCTTGGGAACAGATTATCTACCTCCAAGTCACTATCATCTCCATTTCTCTGACTACAAGGTGGCCATCTTAAATTCATCCTTGTCCACCTGATCAAATTTGTGATTTGTATGCCTCTGCCCTCGTCAAATCTGATTTCTTTCAGAACCAAAATAACATTTCAAGAGAACTGAACAAGCCGAAAGGACCTTTATTCAGCCGTGTGTGTGTGTCTTTGTAAGTAAGAGGGATGTGGGAGTGTGTGTAGGGGGAGGGTTCATTCCTCACAATTATCCAGATTTTTGCCTCATATTTTCATTTATTTGTTTCTCATAAAATTGTGTTTTACTGGCAAATCATTGAGGACTGAAGTCAGAAAATAATACCAGACATTTGAGCTTTAGACTTCATATCCTTCAGAAAATGTATACTAATGCAAAACTTGTTGTTCTGTCCACTTTCCAAGGAAGTAGGGGGTTGTATGTGTCATATGTCCAGATTTTAGCCTTATATTTTTGGTCTGTTCCTCATAAAAATGTTGTTTTTGGTTTTTGACAAATCACTGAGTTGAACTAAGGATTAAAGTCATTAAATAATGACATGCATTTCAGTTTCAGACTTCATATAATTCAGAAAATGCATTCGAACACAAATCCTGTTTTTCTAGCAATTTTCTAAATGTGTCCGTAGTTTTGGGCCTTTGTCTCCAACATCACAACCGGCTTTGTCCAGATTTCTTGTGTTAAGACATTGAGAGGTATGGTGGGTATGTGTGCCTGTATGTATGCATTATGCATGTGGTCTCAGGCTTCCTCCCCTGCTAGCATCAAGGTGAGTCTAATGAGTTAGCTTCCAGATATTTCTGTTAGTGGTCCTAGACTTTCTTCAACAGGTTCCTTTCAGGTCCCATTTTCGCGCGCGGAATTTGAATTTCAGATGGGCGCCAGCAGAGATGTTGTGTTGTGTCCAGAAAGAGGGTATTGCCATTAGAATCAGAGCAAGCAAGCCATTTCAGGAGCAGAGAAGGATTCCACAAAGGTAGGAGCAATGAGTTTTCCAGCTGTGGCACTTAGAGACCTTCCTTCATAGCTTCGCCACAGAGAGGTGCGATGTTATCTGCTTTAACATTGTTAATTGGCCTAGGCAAGCCACTTCCCTTTTCCTTGTGCCGCAGTAGTTTGAACACTGAAATGTGGACACTAGCTTAAAGTCTTCTTAAGAAGGCTGGGTAGGCTCAAGTTTTACCTTGGTCAAAGCTAACACCAGAAGGATAGAGTGTATTTCTGTACAACGCAGATTAATTAACTGCCAAAGTAAATTTCCTCAGTGATGTAGCTTTTGTGTATAGATTCTACTAGTTCAAAGTCCTGTATGCTTAGAAGTTTGCGTGCTTTATAGTTGCTTTCCTCAGAGCCACTTTTTGAATTGTCGATCATAGGTTGTTAGTCTCCTGGTGACAGCAATGACATTGAAAAATACTTATTTTTAAAATGATAAAAAGCAATCGACTTTGTGAAAGTTGCACATATCCTTTCCAGATTGATCAGTCACACCAGAAACGTGAATTTCTTGAGATGTAGACTAAAGTCTTTTAAGTTTAAAATAACTTCATTGCAACTTTTTAAGGGCTAACATTATATGAATTTAGGAATGTAGTTTACTTTGTGATTAAATTTGTGCCGAGTAATTGGAACATTGATTTGCTATGATTTTTTTCCATCCTGCCATGATGTAATTATTACTTGTCTGGCTGTTTAAAAACGTGTGTCTCTGTGTTATATTAATCACTACAGTGTAGGATAGTGTAGTTATGCATACTGTAGTGGCCATTAAAATATAATGTAGTTATGAGTACTGTAATGGCCTTTGCTATGCAATGTAGTTATAAGTGCAGCCATATACAACTATTATAGTGAATATGAAAGAGTATCCAATGTTTCAGGAAAACTAATACTGTAAAAGGAGATCTGTAAACCCGTTAGTATGGCAACAGAGTACAGAATCTGTGAAGCCATTGTATAAAAAGAAGCATTGCATTGAGGTGTGGTAGTACGGGTTAATGAAATGGGTTTGCAATGAGACTAGCAAAATACGATCTTTAAAACTGAGAAGTCTTAGTATGTCTGAAAGATGTAGTTGATCATGTGCTAGAGAAAGGCTTTTAGCTCTTGTGCATCATATAGAGAAGCAGATAATACAGTGGAAGATGCACTCTCACTGGACTGGTTTCTTGAATTTTTACTCTGCTGAAAGTCTGTTGAAATTCATGACACAAAGTAGTTGTACACATGGGGGGCACTAAAGATCAGCGCTCAGCTATCACTGTAAAGTAGTTGTACACATGGAGGGACACTAAAGATCAGCCAGCTATCCCTGTGAAGTAGTTGTACACATGGGGGGACACTAAAGATCAGCGCTCAGCTATCCCTGTGAAGTAGCGTCTTTTGCTGCAGTACAGTTCTAGAGGGGAATGCTAATCTGAGTATGGTTCTTGAGAGATCCTGTTCTTTGGCACAGTTCTGGAAGAAACTCATAGCATCTAGCATCTAGAAATTCTTAGATATTTCCTTTGCACAGTCTTGAAGATATACTACACTGAAGACTGAATGGGAATATGATGCATTAGCTAAGTCTGAGGTCTTAAAGATGTGTACTGAGATGATAAGGTGAGATGTTAATTACTTACTTTGGTGGAAGGAAATAAATATAGAAACCATAACAGGATAAAACTAAGTGCAAACAAAACTAGTGAGGATGCAATATAAAATTAAAGGCAAAAAACGTTGTTCTTCATTGTCAGTGTTACATCTTTAATGTATTTGAGTGTGTTTTTTTGTAGAAAGAGAGAAATATGAAATTTATATGTAGATGTTTTGTCATTCTTAATAGTTAGAAGTATGTGTTAATTGAGTGTTGTACTTTGCTATGTCCATGGAGTTTAAAACAAAAAAGATAACAATGGTTGCATGATGAGCAGACTGTATCTTTAGCCATTCAATGTTTTGTGGTTTTCTGTTTAACTGCTTGGTAGGAGTATCCTTTGTGATGTATTTTATTTTTTTACCTCTGATTCTTTAACTATTTGTTGGAAGAAAGGGACAGATTGAAGTGCTAGAGTGTTTCTGCTTATAAAGGGCCTAGCTAGTTATAACTTGGTACAGATTGTAGGTATGACACTCCGCTTATGCCAAAGTGATGTTTAACTTGAGCCATGACCGCAAGTGTTTGCGAGCTCAAGTAGTTATAGATGTTTAGCAGTGTCACATGCAAAACTGGTGCTGTAGGTCAGAATAAAAGGTTAGTTCAGTGCACTTTATTTTATATTAAATTCTATATTGTGATTCCTTCATACAATTTGACTTACATTTCCTAGTTGTTAAAAGTCTGTGAATTCTGCTATTGATTTATATATTTTGATTTATAATTCTTTACTTTTAATTGTTTTGTCACTGAAAATGCATCCTTTAAATGTGTATCATTAATTGATTTATGAAGTATTACATATCTTGTCCAATGTACTAAATGCTTTGTGTATATTAAGGTACAGTACATTATAACTTTGGAGACTTGTGTTCCTCATGTAAGAAAACGGGTTTGCTTACTACTGCTGGCAATAAATTTGGACTTGCTGAGGATGGTTTTACTTGTGCAGTTGGCACAACTTGGCAAACTCTTACGTATTTTAATTACTAGGCTGATGATAAATCATGTTTAGCAAAGTGCAAGTAGCACACATTAAGGAAAGGAAGTACGCTCTACTAGTATAGCTCACTTGACCTGTATCAAACTTGATGCTACAGATGACACACTTGTAATTCAGGATTCTCAGCAGATTGAGGATTCAAAGGGCAACTAGAAGAGAATTGTATCCTTACAAGCAAGTGATGTAGGTGGTAAAATGGTGAGGTTGATAAGACTAACTGTAATGAAGATTATGCTTTTATAGAATTGGAATATCAAACAGTACTGAATAATAGGTGAAAAATTAGTTGGGTAAGAAATGATTTATTAGTAACTGGAGATTAAATTATTGAAGGAACTAATACCCACATTTACAGAGTGCTTAAAGAACATTGAATAGTGTTATGACAGCAAAAATATAGGATGTGAGAGTAAGGCATTAGGAATGAGTTTCAAGGGAAGAGAAATTTACTGTTGCTCGTACTAAGTGCAATTAACTGTTTTGTTTAGCTAATGGTAGTCACTGTTTGCTGTAGAATTTGAAAGCAGTGTTAGTACCATAATTGCCTTTGGTGCAGAAGGCTGTGGATGCTACTCCCACACCAAGCAGATGAAGTGCTAGTATTGCATGCCCTTTCAGTTGCTGAGTATTTGATGCATTTTAAGGGGGAAATAGGAGTTCTTCACTATGTGTGCCCTCCTTTGTATGAGATGCCTATGAACGTGTTGGTTTGTCAGTCATTCCCTATTGCAATATTAAGAGCTTACCATTTTTTAATATAACATAGGCAATTTATTTTTCAAGGGCAGTAGGCAGTGAATTTGTAGATGAAACACTGAATATAAAGTTATTTTCTAGCAACAACCTCTTCACTGGTTTCAGATCTCTTTAATGTGGAATTATTCAGATGAGTTTTACTTCTGCAAAGATTCTGCATATTGATTGATATTGGTGGATTGTATGACAGAAGTTTGAGTAGAGTGGCCCTTTATTTTTGAAATGTTCTGAATTGGGCAGGTTGTCATTATTGGTTCATATGATTTGTTTCATTGCTTAAAGGAAAAATGTTCAGAACTATAAATTTAAAACACACTCTAGCAAGTGGTGCTGTATTATACAAGGGATATAATTCAATTATTATATAGTATAATTAATACAGTCAGGAAGGTGAATCAAATAATTTTTGCATGGTTCTAGAAATGTGTGCAAGGAGTCTATGATTTGAAAACAGCCCAAAGGTAAACTTACCCTGCCACTGGCCAGATGCATTTTCTTTGAATGCGGGTTTCAATGCTGTTTCGTGAGTGTGGGTTTCAAAGGTAGAGAAGTTTTAATGCTAAGTCTCTTTTCATTGTAAGACTATTGCTTTGTTTAGGTTTAGTAAATGTCTATCAGTGTTTGTGCTATAAAATTTGAAATAAAAGTTGTAAATGAAATCCAAATTTCTGTAATCATTGTAGAAGTAAAGCATAAAACAGTATGCACACTGGGAGATTTGAACAGTGTCTATGACAAATGGGGAAAAATAGCCAAGTATTGGGACACTGGAATGGCTGCGTGGGCAGGGGTGGGGGTGGGGCCGAGTGGGCGTGGCAGCAGAGGGGGTGGGCCATGTGGGCGGGGCTTGGGTTTGCACCCCCCTGCAAAAAATCCTGCGGGCTCCCTTGCAAGCAACTCAGATGCTACATTGACAGGACAAAAATCACTCTGGTTTGCTGATCAGCTGTTGTCTCCTATGAATGTAAGAAAAAGGGCCAAACAGTGTCTAAACAGTCATGTTCTAAATTGTTATTCCATGTTGCTGCTTTTTGTTATACTCACCATAGCAAGATACTTATAAGCAAAGTCAACACCTACTCTATCATGGCTCTGACTACCTTTGTGGCATTTTAGAAAGGGGTGGACCGTAGAATTATACTACAGTAAGCAAGTTGGTCTTCTTTACGTGCCTTTACCAAGCACAACACACTGGGCTACATCTTTAGGTCCAGAGTAGGTATTTCTAGGATAATTCTCCAGGGGCTCCTGAACTCTGATCCATCTTCATCCTCCCTTACTTTTTAATCTCTGGTGTTCATCCCATATAGCTTAGGCTATTGCAGCAGTTATCTAATGAAGAACATAGTACAGGTGTGTAAGTAGCAATAAATGTCCAAATAGATCATTGTTACAATAACCACATAGATCAACATCCCCCTAATTTTATGCCATGGTGTTGGATTTTTATTAGTATGGCTACTGTTTCGCAGGGCTCTAGTGTCCTCCTTCTGAGGCAAAAAGCTCTGAAGTTTTTGTGCTCTAGCCACTTATTTTGTCCTGATTCCCTCATGCAGTGCAGTGGCTAGTATTCGTGTAAGGTGTCCTAAAGTTTTGGAAGCTAGCAAGCTGGTCTGATCCTTGGCAAACTATCCCATATAGCTTGGCCTAATGTGGCAGTGATCTACCCTAATAGCTACTGTTATGGTAAGTTTACTTGAAAAACTGTACTCTCCCCTGCATACATCCTCCCTGCTCTAACTGTTTTCTCAATCTAATATCTTAGCACATGTGCTAGGGTCATACTGCAAGTCACCACCAAATACAGCCAGACAGCAGAAGCATACCTTTAGCAGCCTGATCACATGTTCAACAATTAGCTGCATTTAAGACAGGGAATAATCATATCTACTGTCTGGCACAGTATGTGGATTTCTGATTAGTCATCAACCAACTGGCCATATCTGGTATCACCAATAGATGCCCCTGAGTAAAGACATCCCTTACAAATCAGTATTGCACATCACAGGTGTGTCATGGTAGCTGCCTGGGTGGGTTGCAGACACATTGTAAATAATACCATGTGCATTACAGACCACCTGACAGTTAATGGAATTATAGCTTTTATGGTTCACATACCAGCTCACTAGGTCAGGCTTTTATTTCCATGCAGGTATTCAAGTATGGCACCAAGGATCTCAGGGAAATGGGCTATATCATGGACATTCCATATGGTGTTGGCTCCCTCCTGTAGGGTTCGAGGAGATCACATATGCTCCCCCACATTCTAGCATGTCATCGAGGAACTAATGAAACATCCCTGAGACAGATGTCTGGGGTACCCCTTCATTGCTGAAAGTCTCCTGTAGCTAGTATTCTTAAAGCCACATATAGCTTAGCATTCACTGGCATAGGTGGTTCATGACTTCCATGGGCCTGCAGATGAGGTCTACACATATCTACCGGCTCCTGCATGTTGACTCAATCCATACAGTACTGGTCAGTAATGTGAGTGTTATGAAGGCCATGCAATGTTAAATGTGGTCAGATGACATGGCATCTCCATGGGGGAATTACTTGTACAACCATGACTACTAGTGGCAATTACAGCCTGTTGCATATTCACATTCAGTAAAGCTGTGGCAACCCCTAACATAGTAACACCACAATTTTATGGCATTCAAACTTGCTGGCAGTGGCACCTCACATCACAAACAACTTTATAATTTTCTGAATAGTTCTGTTCATATTGCTTCCCCTCATTTGTTTACACAGAGCCCCTCAGTGTAATAATGTTGCTTATCTCCATGTCATTATGTCACCATTACTATATACAGTGAACAACTCTGCTGACTGGATTCTCTCACTTGCAGTTATTATGTATTTTAATTTCACACACCCTGCACACAGTTCCTAGTTATGCACAGCTGCTGGGTGCATTGCGGAAAATGATTCTGAATCCTAGGGCATAAATCCAGGGGTATAGCTAGTGTGGGCAAAAGCGGGCAGCCGCCCCAGGAACAAAGTGTTAGGAGGCATTTTCAGCATTTCCCGATTAGACTTCAGTGCGTAGAAATAAATTGCTGGTATTGCATTTGCAGTCAAAACTGAAGCTCTGTGGCTCTTCATGTGTGGCATAAACTGTAGCAGATTTTGGTTGCTACAAATATAGCAAGCAGTTTGCTAGTTTCAAAGATAAAATAAAGCTCTTCTCTTCTGCTCTGAAACTGTAGCACCCTGCTTGCTACAAATATAACAAATAGCTTCCCATAGTTAAAATACCGCACATGAAGCACTTAAGCCATGATTGCAAATACAATGTTAGCATTTTTTGTAAGCTTATAAAACAACAAAGCAGGCAAGGGAAACACGAGCGTAAAACCCAAAAACTGTTTATTAAAGTGAGCACTTTCATCTGGTGTAATCACCAAACGTCATCAGACAACGTTAAAAGATTTAAAACCATTTTTATACTATTGTGTTACAAACTAAGTCCAGCAGCCAGTCAAAGAAGTTATTAGTTACAAATATGATTTTCAAACTCAAATACTGAAAATTAGTTTAAAAACCAAGCATATTGTTTAAAATGCTTCATAAAGCTTAAATCGTAAACATAAACATAAAAAAAATTATGTTGGGTTTTATGCTCATGTTTCCCTCCCCTGCTTTGTTGTTTCATAAGTTGTACATTTTTTTTTGTTTTTCCATATTTTGTAAGCTACAGCTGCATGCCTAGGCTAGGCATTTGTTTCAGCTCCAAAAACACTCTGCCTGAACTTCCTTCAGGCCACATCCACAGTAGGCCCTGATCAGGATATCCAAATCTAGGAACCACAATTTGTATCCTATAGTGATCCTTCTATAAACTACTTTCTCCTGGCTGCCATCTTTAATACACCACATATGGGCAGTTATCATCTCATCACCGTATCTAATAAAACCAATTATTAATGGTTGTGAGACTTCAAAGAGTCATTTAAGTGAAATTCCTCATTTCTATGCACAAGATATTATAACTGTTAGAAAGTTAATCAAATTTGTTTATAACTAATGAAGTCCAGTGGGGAATTACTAGATCACTATTTACTGCTAACAGTTCAGCTTCTTTTCAATGTATGGGTTTTAGGGTTGCTAGCATTTGTATTGTTAAAACTGAGATAATATGCTCACCTTGAGTTGTTGTGTTCTTTGTGTCCTGAACATTCTCTGGAGTAAAATGCTGAATACTTCCATTTAAAGTAGATATTCCAAGTTCATTTAAACTGGTTAACAGTCCGTGTCTGTTGTTCACTGCTCCCACATGGCTCTCAACATTTTAAGGACTAACTATATTCTAGTAAGCAAAAAAACAACTGCAGGACGAACCTTTGTGACTTTGGAAAATACAATAAATCCGTTAAACAAAAAGAAACGTTGGTTCCAGTTTGTTTTTCCAGCCGTGGTTTTCGTGGTTACTAACTATATTCTATTAACTATTCTATAACTGAGAAAAAGAAATCAATAACAAATCTTTTCACTTTTCTGTGGAATCCTCTGAAATTACAACTGTTGCCTGTCTATATGAAGAAAGATGCTCTGCAATCAGTGCCTTACAGGGGTCTTCATTATCTGTTTTTCTGTTCTCTGAAGGCTGCTGAAAAGGAAAGGTTATGCAAGACTTTATAAAAAGTTGTCATATCTATGGTTTGCAACAGCTGCCATGAGAAAATATAATCTTTGCAGTGAGTTAGCATCTGAAGATGTTCCTCATTCACACTGCCTCAGTGGCATATGGGCTCTGTCCCTGCACAAACCCACACTGGCAGCTTTCCAGAGCTCAAAACTCCCTCCTGTGACTGTCAGTGACAGGGAATTTGCTAAACCCCTCCCATTAGGAGAAGCCTAACCCCTGTCACAGAAAATTAGTTATTTGGTCTTTTACTGCCAGCTGTAGGACTCGCACAGCTGAATCCCCTCAGCAGCCTGTATTGTTCAGTTACAGCTTCCGGACTCGGATAAGACCTCTTGGGGAACTTCCCTTTATCTTTATTATTATATAATTTATATATATCTATTTATCTACCTAGCTAGCTATAATATGTGTGCTAACTGTTTTTGCATTCTTTTTATTTACTACTGCTTTTAATTCCTTTGTGAATTCTAACTTAGTACTGTGTTGTTATATATTTAATACCTATTTTATGCAGTTATGGCGATTTTCTAAAGTGTTTTTTGACTTGTACTGGAAAACTGAAGTTCTGTGGTGTCATTTGAACACTAGGGACTGCCTTGTACATGTATAGCCAAAATTTAATTGTGCCTGTTGCTTCTGTTGTTTATGTGCTTCATTTTGAGGTTCTGACAGGAAAATATTGCATTTTTTTACTTTTTTCTTCATGTTTATGATACTTACTTCTGATTTAACACTGCTGTTTTATTGTTAAACTGCAATTTTACCTTGAGTTATTTTATTTGCATTTTCTGTGGTGACTTTTTTCATTTTGGAAAAGGGAATCTCTAAGTAAAAGCTTATTTATGCTCTTTTAAAAGGGTTCCATTTGAGTTTTTGTCATTATTTTGATGTGAATTTTACTTGGTACTGTGACTGTGTGCTGTTGTTTGCTGCACTGTGGAGATTGTAGAACAAGGTTTAGTACAATTTAAATTGTGTCTGCTATATTTTTTGCAGTTTAGCCTAATTTACTGTGTGCGGATGGGTTACCTACAAGTTGTTGAATAACAAATTGTTGAACACAGAGAACTGCTGGCACAGCTGATCAAAAATCATCTATTCTAATGTGCCAGCAGTTATGTTGGCAATTGCAGTAAAGTGGGGATCAGTGAATTTGTCCTTTCCCCACTGAAGTGCTATCTTGCAGTTTGTATATATAATAAGCATGGGGTATGGGGAGCTTGTTCTCCCTGCAAAAAATAAGAGGTTTTGTTTTGTTTTGTTATTTCAGTTCTGCTGATCAACAAGTTGTGTTCGAGTAGCTTTCAATGCAGGGATTTTTTGATGGATGGTCATACATCCATGGGGACATAGTTTATATTTTTATTATTGTTGCCCTTGGCCCTTAATAGAGGCAGTGTGTTATTCCATCCAGTGTTTTTCCCCTGACTCGAAGTTGGATGGCAGTGATGGCCTGGGAGCTAGCCTTACCTTAGTTCTCATACATCCCCATCAGGGAAAAATCTAGTGGCAGATAGACTAAGCAGATCCTGGATGGACCCTCACAAGTGGTAATTCATGACAAAGGTCTGCCTGGATTTGGTACAGATAAAGTGAACACTTAATTTCAATATAGGCAGTCGTAAAATTCTGTTTGAGATATCCTTGCTACCAGGCTTCAAGGACAGAAGCATTCTCGTTCCCTTGGAAGGGAATGTTCTTTTATACATTTCCACCTTTTCCATTGATACCCAATGTACTTCTGAAGACTCAGAATGAATTACCAAAGATCATTGTGGTGACCCCTTTGGCCTAGGCAAAGTTGGTTTTCCCTTTTAATGGAACTGGCCAAGGGCAATTACAAGCTTCCTCACACTCTGAACTGTCTCACACAGTGTCAGGTGTGACTGGTGCACCCCAACTTAGAGTAATCGCTACTGACAGCCTAGATGATTCCTTCTTGATGCCTTTTAGATACTTTTTCCATGAGGATGTGCAGCAGCTACTGAAGGAGGCAAGAAAACCTGCAACTTGAAAATCATATGTTTATAAGTAAAAGAGATTTTCTTGTTGGTGCCTAACCGATATCAGAGATCCTGATATGGTGTATATCCCTCTGGTTTTGAAAATATTTTGTGAGCTAGTCAGCAAGAGTTTATCTTATACATCTATCGGGCGCATTTTGCAGCCATCTCAGCTTGCTGCTCATGAATCCTACTCTTTCATCTGTTTTTGAGGTCAAAGAGTTTATAAAAGGAATATTCACTTGAACCCCCATCGAAATCAAATTCCTCCTCTTTGGGATCTCAACTTTGTTCTTGAAAAATTACCTTATCTCCTTTTGAACCTGCCTTTCAAGTTGATTTGAGTTTCCTCATTTGGAAAACTGTTTTGCTTATTCCTTATTGCTCTGACATTTGCAAAGCAAGTCTGTGAGCTGCAAACTCTCATGGTGGGCCAACCTTATCTGATTGTACGCAAGGATATGGTTGTTTTACACACTAATCCTTCTTTCTTGCCAAAAGTTGTTTCTGAATTTATCCTGAATCAAGTCCACAATCTCCCAGTTTTTATGGAACCTAAAAACAAGAAAAAGAAGATTTTGTTACCTTGGATGTGCACAGGCAGTTCAAGTACTACCTTGACAGAACTAAGCCCTTCAGGAAAGTTGCTGTTTACTTTCTATTGTGGTCTAAGAAGGGGTGACCTGTTTCTAAGCAAACAATTGCTCATTGCTTGTCTTCTGCTATTGTTTTTTGTTACTCCCACCATGGTAAATCTATTCCAGGCAAAGTTACACATTCCACCAGAGTCTTATCTTCTTTGGTGGCATATTGGAAAGGAGTGGAATCTAGAGGCTCATATCTTTACAAAGCACTATGAACTAGATTCTTTCTCATGTTCTTGAGCAGGTATTGTGAGGACCATTCTCCAGGAGCGCCTGGATCCTTATCTTTACTACTCCCATGTAGGGTATGCTTTGGGAATCTACCTATATGCCAGATGTTCAAATTTCACACTGCCTCAGTGGTAGCACCCACCTAACATCCCCCTTATTTTGTATATAGTTTGATGGTATCCAGCTTTGTTGTGTTGTCGGTTGGCTTTGGGTATTCATGTTGGTGTTTTATGGCTGTGAGTTGGTTGGTTTCAGGCAGTTCTTGCTTCTGGTTGTCCTTAGTTCATTCTGCTTAGCACTAAAAGCCTGAGTAAATACATTTCTGTGACAGGGCTTAGGCTTCCCCTGATTGGAGGGGCTCAGCCAATCCCCAGTCCACTGAGAATCAGATGAGTGGATTCTGAGATCTGGAAAGCTGACAGCCTGGGTTTTTGCAGGCACAGAACCCATATGCCACTGACTCAGTATGAAATCTGAACGTCTACTGTTACAGGTAAGTAGCACTTAGACAACTGTGCTTTATAGCTGTTTTAGGCAGTTTTCAGTCTTTTCTTGTTTTTTTTTTTCCAAGTACATTAACACATTTTTGTCTGTCTTTTGCTCATTCTAGTTACAATAACTTGCTGATTTTGCACTTTGAAGCTGAAATCAGAAGGAAAAGAAAAGCAATGTTTTGGGGTAAATAAAATGTTGTTGAAAAAAAAACTATGTGCTTTCAGAACTGTATTAAAACTGAGTGCTCACACCTGCATTTGGGCAGGCCACA
Source organism: Protopterus annectens (assembly GCF_019279795.1). NCBI lineage: Eukaryota > Metazoa > Chordata > Ceratodontiformes > Protopteridae > Protopterus > Protopterus annectens. The sequence continues at coordinate 68,695,663 of NC_056733.1, read as the reverse complement.
TTTTACAATAACTTTTTGTGATTTCTAAACCATGTAGCATATGCACAGCTGTGCTTTTTGTGGCATATATGATTGATTAAATCCATTTCCTTATATTCCAATGTGCATGATTGCTTCTTAGTGGATGCTGTGTGTTAGAGAGATTGCTGAATTTTATGATGTCTCAAATGGGAAGAGTTGCAAACTGCTGATATCTTAATCCAGAAAGTTTTAATGTGATGATCAGTCTGAGGCCAGTTTTTGCTGTCCACAGCCAGCACATCTTTTTTAGAACTCCAGCTTTATGGTGAGTATCCTACTTCTATTTATTGGGATCACTTTGCATAACTCTTCCTACTTCTATTTATTGGGATCACTTTGCGTAACTCTTAAAACCCTCATTAGATATGATGCCGTATCCGGTATAGTTAGGTAGAATAAAAAGCAATCATATTTTGTAATCCAAAGATCTGACAATGCAGTGTGAATGAATACATGTATCCAGATAGAACTTCTGAACACATTTTGGTTTTATTGAATGCAAACAACATGGAAAATTCTTGAGACGTGTCAACTAAACACTTTCATCCCTTGTTAGTTGTGGGACTTTGTCAGAGTTAATGTAGTACTTGCGTAAAACCACAAGCCCTCCTGTCAAGTCAGGTATACATAATTAATTAAATCCAGTTCATATACATTTTAAATACAGCATTCTGTTATTAGAAACATGCATCTGTGCAGAACACCGACATCTGTGCAGTGTCAGGGACCTGGTTCAAGGCTCCAGAAAGCACCCCTGAATTACCAGGCTATAATTCATACCACAACTTTTGGCCACCTAACCTGGACTGAAACACTAAAGGCAGAGGCGTGTCCATAATTATTAAGAATAACCACACCTCCAGGCTAGTTGCTCAGCATAATGCATCCAAGATTATCCAAGTGCAACTAACTCTGGGCAAGACCACAGTCCAAATTGTAGCTTGCTACAGATCCCCCACCATGCCCCAGGATTCCCACTCTTCATTTCTAGATACACTGGAAAATATTAGGTTACAACCCAACACCCTAATAATGGGCAATTTCAACTACCCCACCATTAACTGGGAAAACTACTCATATACCAACTCTTTTGCTCAACATTTTTTGGAATTCATAAATTCCAATGCCTTGGATCAACCTATCCATACCCCCACCAGGGCAGCAGTGTTCTAGACCTGGTCATTACCAACATGGGTGACTGGTGTTCCACACCAAAGGTCAATTCCTCATTGGCCAGATCCGACCACAAGCTAATCACCCTAGACATCCACATCCTGTCCCAACCCCCCATTAGGGAAACTACCGTAAAAAATTTCTCCAAAGCCAACTTCATGCTTCTTAAGATAGAAGTGGCAAACTTCACGACACCCATGCTGACGGACAATAGAGGTACGACTGCTGAATCCTATACAATTGCACTTTATAAGCACTTACACGAGTGCATGGATCGTGCTATCCCTAACAGAACTAAGATGCTATCCTCCAAAAAAATGAAGCCAATCTGGTGGTCCACAGATATAAACAAGCTCTATAACAGAAGAAAGAAACTGTTGCAAAAAAAAGAGTAAAATCCCATGATTGGAGGAACTCCCTGGTCAGCCTCAGTAAGAAGCTGAGATCCCTCATAAAATCCTCTGAAGCTAGTTACGAAAACAAAATTGCCACTGATTCTAAAGACGACCACAAAGCATTCTATAGCTATGTCAAGAATCTTAATGGCAACACTCAGATCTGCTCTGATTTACAGTACAATGGCACTAAATTTACAGAACCAACTGATATTGCCAACATCCTGGCAGATAGGTTCAATGCTAACTTTACCCCCCTCTCACCCCCTAAAGGGCCCATCTCTATACCGGAAGATTGCAAAGTTCCTGTAATCACGGCTACACAGGTAAAAACCACACTCTCCAAAGCCAAGAACACAGCATCCATGGGACCTGACAACATCCCAGGCTGCGTTCTGCATGAACTACAGAGCAAACTGGCACCCCACCTAAGTACCATGTTCAATCATAGCCTCACCTCAGGCTTTGTGCCCACTGAATGGTGCACAGCGATGGTTATCCCACTCCACAAAGGGGAAGCCACCATGGACCCCGGGAACTACTGCCCCATTAGCCTGATGAGCCTGGTCTGCAAGGCCATGGAACGAATCATCATGGAACTTATAAACAAAGACATTGATAATCTCCAAACTCTGGACCCCACCCAGTTCGAGTTTGTAAAAGGTAGATCATGTCTCCTAAACCAGATAGACTTCTTTGAAGCAGTCACCAAAGCCGTAGACAAGGGTAAGGTGTGTCACACAGCCTATCTAGATCTTGTCAAGGCTTTTGACACCATCCTCCACTCTGGAATTATAGATAAACTCACTAAACTAGGTATAAATCCCTATGTCATAAGATGGGTTGCCAACTGGCTGTCTGACAGAACCCACACTGTGAAAGTAGCAGACTCCAAATCTGACTTCAAACCAGTGACAAGTGGAGTACCACAGGGTTCAGTCCTGAGTCCTCTCCTGTTTGGTATCTACTTCTCTGAAGTACAGGCTAACACAGAAGGTCTTTGGCTAATGAAGTTTGCAGATGACTGCAAACTAGGAGCAATAATCAAAACTCCTGATGATGTGGACATCCTACAAAAGGGCCTTGCTGAGACAGATGCCTGGTGTCAAAGCCATGGCCTCAAGCTCAATGCCAAAAAGTGCATCATCATCCCCTTGGTAAAAACTCTGTTCCCATGAACTACCACATAGGTGGTAGTAAATTTAACACTGAAAGTGTGATAAGAGACCTTGGGACCCAGGTGGACAGTAGTCTCACCTTTGATAGTCACATCGCCACAGTAGTCAGGAAGTCCTTCTACGTGGCACACCTCATCATAAAAGAGTTCTCATCCAGGAAAAAAGAGGTCATTGTTCCCCTCTACTCGACACTAATTAGACCCATTATAGAGTACAACGCCCCTTTTGGAATGTACCTTACAAGACATCTGCAGCAGCTGGAAAGGTCACAGAAGTACCTCACAAAGAGGATTACTGGCCTCAAACAAATGCCCTACACTGACCGCTTCAAAAAAATCCAGCTTTATTCTGTAGCATATCGCCTACTCCGAGGTGATCTCTGCCTAACATATAAAGCTATGTCAAACCCAGAGCTGTTGGACATACTCCACTTAAAGAAATCCCAATCCCTCTGAGCTACACACTCTAGGGACCTAAACCTTGTCACCACAATAAACAGGACATGCTGGAGGGATAGATTCCTGTCCTATAGACTTCCCATACTCTGGAACAAACTACCTATCTATATCAAACAAAGGTCCTCATTAGCACTCTTCAAGAAAAATCTTGATGATTGGATGGGAAATAGAAAATGTACCCCAGGGATCACTTCTGTGGCTCTGCTTGACAGTGGCACAGGAAAATTATTTTCTTGGGTGGTGAAAGCCAGGGAACCTTGTTGGCTAGGCTTACGTAGGCCCTTGTACCTACCTATGAATCAATAAATTTTGCAGTCCCATAATTTTTTGGACCCTTATTATCCACAATTGGTCACATAAGGAGATCCACAGCACTCTTATGAATTTTGCAGATACCAAATATACTTGGGATACAGGGGTAATCAGTTTTAAGGTACTTATAATCCTGGTCATAAATCTGATCCTGCAAAATTAAATCATATATTAAACTATCTATTTTAGAATAGGCAATGTTTGACTGGTTCTTAGAAACCTCATATTGATCTAATAACAAAATACCATCCATCTTAAGACTTACTATGAAACTCCCTACCTTGTTGGTTTCATCAGCCTGATGTCTCTATTTTCACAAATCTTGTCCAATAACTCAGTTTCATTCCTACTAAAGTTTGGGTACATTTCTTGTTGTTATTTCTAAGAACATATCTAATATCAAGTTCGCAAAACTTTTCAGACAATATAATTGCTAGGTGCAGAGGTGGATTCCACATACTTGGTGTCCTTAAGGTGTATGTGTCCTCAATAGATCTAGGATTATTGAAAAATAACACAGAGAAATTCAACTTCCTGCTGTATAATTTCAAATCGATCAATGCATCACCTAAACTAGCCGCTCGAGTTGGCACAAAAGTCATGACCTTCGCAAATAAATTGGCAATACTACCAGTAATATTCACAGAACTAAAGTTGTAAATTTTAAAATCTTCCTATTAGTGATAACATCGTTTAACTCCATATTTGGTGCCTCTTCCCCCTCACCCCTTCTTTGGAGTGGAGGAGAGACTCGCATCTGACCCCTCTCGGGTTCCTCCACGTGAACATTGATTTTCTTCCATATTTATTGTTTTTTTTTAATCTCTCAGGTCTCCAAAGTAGTGGATACGTTAAAGGGTTCTAATGCTGGTCGTTAATGCTAGTACATGTATGGGAAAATTCAAACTCATTTACACAAAGCCCTTCCTTTCCCTGAGTAACAGATTTAGGGTAGGGTATACATTTGTTATAATTACCCCTATCATGCAATAACTTTTTTTTTCTTTTCTCAATGTAATATCACTATTTTATCAACATGTAAAAAATACAGTAATCATTCTTGCAATGATCAAACAATAAATCTTTACTAATAGCATTGTCCACCTGTTTAATGTCCCATTTATATTGCATTCATAGCAATTTTATTTTTTTTCAAAGTTAAGAACTATGTCGATCAAAAGGTTGAAGTAATTCTTTGTGTACTATAGAACCTTCTTTCAGTCTTGAGGGATATTTCCATATCCTTATTCCCTTAAGGACAATGCAAGTTTTAACACTTTCCCAAAGATAACAGTTTAAAAGTTGTAGTCTGTGAAACTTAATTTGTTCTTAAAATTCTGAAGCTGTTTAGACAAGAAGATACTCACGGTATTCTCATGAGCCTGGAACGTGGAAAATACAGTGTTGAATTGTAACCACTCACCCAAATTAATCTCCTTTCATTCGTATACCTCGTCATGATGAGTTCAGTCGTTACTAAGAGCTTGATTACAATTAAGTGTGGATCCTGTTATTTCATGTGTAACTGGTGAACACCCCTCGCCTGGTGGAATATCCCACTGCTCAGGAAGTAATAATCTCTCACTGCTACGTTGACTAATAATTTTGGATGAATAACAGTCCTCAGCTTATAATCAAGTTGAGGTGGAGGCATGCTGACTAAGCTGTTGGCTGAATTGCTCTATGAGCCTAGTAATTGCCAATGGTAGTGTCACGACATTCTTTAGTAATATACAAACTAGTTTCCTCACCACCCGCTAGGGATGACATCATGAGCACCAAAGTCAATGTTCGCCACTGAAAAAGTAAGAATTAAAACACAAAAAGAATTTTGAAATGTAAAGACCTGACCTCAGAGATAATACACTGTGAATGAACCACAAAATACATGTATCCACATAGAGCTCCTCACCACTTTCTGGTTTTATTGAATGCAAACCAACATGGAAAATTCTTGAGACACATCAACTAAGGGCTTTCTGCTCTTGTTGTGAGACTTCATCAGAGTTGATGTAGTACTCAAGTGAATCCCTTTTAAAACCACAAGCTCCTCCTCTCAAATTGGGCATATATATATATATATATATATATATATATATATATATATATAGAGAGAGAGAGAGATTCACGTCATAATCTCGAAATACAGAAATCTCGAATTTCAGTATCTCGAGACCATGAAGCCGAAAATCCATAAAGTCGAAACCCCAGAAGCGCGAAATTTAAAATCATGATGTCTATACTAAACATACCGCACACACAGACACAAATGTACACCTCCCTACACATACACAAACACCTACCCTACATACAAGCAGGGGGACAAGCCCCCCTGTGCCCCCCTACTTAAATATACTAACTCCGAGGTTGCACTACACAGACAAACACACAAAAACACCACTAGACAAGCTACATTTCCCTTGCACACACACATATCACGCTAACAAAACACACAAACTCAAACTAAAGCCCCTACCCAAAACCCATACAACACAAATACTGACCTACATCTCCAACCTTCCACTCACACCGCAACACCAGAACCGCTAATTCAAAGTCCCCGAACTTCGAGATTTTGAATTCCGTGCTTCTGGGGTTTCGGTATTCTGCACTTTTGCCTTTCTGGTCTCGGTCTACTGAAATTCGGGATTTCAGTAGTTCGAGATTCTGAAGGGAACTCGTGTGTATATATATATATATATATATATATATATATATATATATATATATATATATATATATATATATATATATATATATACACACACACATATACACACACATTCTTTTATTAAAGCATGCATATCACTACATAAGTACTTGTACCACATCCTGGTGTAAAAAAATATGTATCAAATGAATATTTAATATAGACATTTTAAAAAATCCCCTAAATTTGATCACTTCACATAACAATATTTGTCTAATACCCTCAATTACACAATAAAAAATACAGTGTTAGTAAACCACAAGCCATAATCATTATTTGTTCAATCATGCTAAAAATCCAGGGACTTCATATTAAGAAAACAAGCCATGCATATCGAGTCATTTGTATTTCCAGAGAAGGATGATAGAACTTAGGAAACATTTCATGCAGAAAAGAGATCTCAAAATCTACCTTAACTCTAGATTGACAGTCTAATTTATAATGTCTGGTAAACATGTACAGACAACCAAGTGACATCTTCCTAAATATCTTTACCAAAAAAATTCTGAAAAAGGCTGCAGGAACAATTGCAGCTATGTAACAATTAAGTCTGACCATCCCATTTTGAATGTTGTTTTTTTTCACAAAAAACAAAGTAATACGTGTCTAGACATCTTAAATGTTTCTTTTTGGACACTGAACTTCCTTGTCAGTTTGTCTGATGTCTTTAGTTCTTATATGTGAGTATAACACCTATATCCGTAGCATAGAGTATTCTTTCATGTTCTTCATTTCATCACTTTTGCAGTAATCCTTACACATGGGACATATCTTTCCAAGGATACCATACATCTGGCTAGTCTACAATACTTCAGGCACCATCCTCACTTGCAGTATGTGTTTATTTAGCAGACGTGATTGTGCTAGTGTAACATGGATGTACAGACGCACAACAATTCAAAATTTTATTTCTGCTAGTCTGCAAACTCTAGTCACTGTCTCTCTTAGTTTTCTGTATGGTCAGCTTCAACGGTGTTTGTCCTTTGAAAGGGATGTTAAACCGAAGTCCCGTCTGCTTGAGTTTGCTTGAGTTATATGTAGCTCCAGTGGATGTAAAAGATTCCATGGCACCTCTCAAAAAGAGTAGGAAACGTTTCCTGATGCCCTGGTCAAATTTCCCTTTGTAGTATATACCACCTCAGGTCACCACTGATAGAGGCTACTAGCCTAGTGGGACTAACCTGGTCAACAAAGAATAAATAAAAATAAAAAATAAACAGGATTTTCAGGCAGATAAGTACCCCATTTACAACCCTTCCTATTTGTTTGCAATATTCTGTCTGAAAACGTCGTCTGTCAGAAAAAGAAAGTGTAATTGCAGGCTACAAATACCATAGAAGGACTCACACTCTTGTTTTTTTTTTTTCTGCTTAGGGGATCAGCATGATGTTAAATAATGTACTATGTGTCAATTGTCTTCCCCGGGGACTGTTAAATGTAGATTAAACTCCTTTCACATTTACTTAGAGAACAAACGTCTTCAGGACTTCAGGTGTATGGTCATAACTTTGGATCTCAACCCTCAGGAAAAAAGAGACTTGTTAAGGAGTGATTAACAAAAAACACACATCCTCCTCTCTAGTTCAAGCTAAGAATGATGGCTCTACTGAGGTGAATTCACAGCCCCTGGACTATCTATCTGCTTCTCCTGGGCACTCTAGCACATCCCATTTGGCTTATGATCACAACACATCTGATCAGACTGAATGTTTGACTGAGACAGCCAGGAAGGAAAAAACAAGAATAATTTTATCTGAGGCTGAAGGTGGTAGATGCCAGTAGCTTGCTTATGGAAGTCAAGCCAATGGCTTCTCCAAAGACCATATTTCCTGACAGCCCTAGGAAGCATATCCACCAAACCAAACATATCTCCTCCCCACACGTCCCAGTCAGAAAAGCAACAGAGAATGGTTTTGCTTTGCACAAATCCTGCTTAAAGCTATTAATTCCTTTCAGTCTTCTCAGCCTGCATCCTCGCCAACCACTTCTTTACTTGTTAAAAAGAAAATACTTTCTTCTTCTTCCAAAGAGGAGGAATTTTCAGATACTGAAAATGAAGGACTTGATTATGCCTCTCAAATTCCATCTTACAGGATATGAATCTGAGACAGATGACACTTTATCAACGGATTCCCGTAATGAGGAAATTTCCTTTCTTGAGACAGAATTGTGAAAATGAAAGACTTATTCAAATGGGAAGGTACATAAGTTTCTGACTCCTATAAAAGGTACTTTGACCTGTTGAATCTGGATACTCCTAAGCCTGTTGCTATTTCATCAGTTCTAGGAGAAAAAAAAGCCTATGTCAGTGTACCTAAACTCTCAGTCTCTGGCCCGTAAGAAACCTGACAGGTTTTACATGGATCCTAATATGCATAATACCTTTATAAAAATCTTTCTACTGACTCTGCTGTCATTTCCTTGGATGCTGACAAAAATACTAAAATCTTCCCCTCTTCTAATCCAATACCCAGTAATAGATAAAGACATCAGATCTCTTGATAGCCAAGGCAAAAATATATACCTCTGCCATCTTAGCTATTAGAGTGATTAATAGCATCTCCATGTTCAAGTTCTTTTTATCTGTTTTGGGCAACATGGACAGACCTTGGCTAGTCTCCCTGACTCTGACTTTGAATTTGAATTTGATATAATGAGCATGCTTAACTCTGCCTCTTCAGTAGACAAATGCGCATTCAAATGTGGCTATGCTGCTGTAATACTATCTCCAAGGAAGCTGCAACGGGCACTGCTATGGGAAGGCATTCTTGGACAAGTTTACAATCTTTCCCTCAGGGAGTGAAAGAAACTCAGTTGTTAAATGCTCCTCCTATTGGGTAACATGCTGGCTGAAATTTTCAAAAAAGCTAAAAGAAAGAGGGCAACTCATCTCCATTTCCTAACTTTAGAAAAAGCTATTCATCTGGTCCTGGTCCAATTTTTTGTAAACATGTCAAATCTGGTCAGCAGAAGTCTGGAAAAGACCAGTTCAAAAGAAAGTGGTGAGGAGAATACAAAATAAAATCTCATGGGTCCCAGGGATCCATCTGTCAAATAAAAAAAATCTGACTATCCTTGTCACATAATTCCTCCCTCCATTTCCCATGCAACCCTTCCTCTGAAAATTGTAGTGAATCTTTCTCTTTGCCTTCTTGCATGGCAATCGACAATCACAGACTCTTGTATTGTAAATACAAGGATTCAGTAGGCATCCATTTCCATTCCATCAGGCATTCATCAGCCCCTCAAAAGACCATCTTCTTCTTATGCTGTCAATTGTTTCAAATGCTCTGTTTCAGGGGGTCATACAGATGGCCCCTCAGACCAATGGGGGCAAGGATTTTACTCAAAGTTTTTCCTTATTCCCAGGAAAGTACAGTTGTGTACACTTACCATAAATGTAGATGTTCGAGTGTATTCACTGTTGCAGTCCTAACATATGGGTTATCCGGCTCCCGGTAGCCCTCAGTCGGCCCAAATACCAGAGTCCTTGGTATATGACGTTGGCTGCCGTCGGTTGTAAACTGATGTCAGAACGTCAGGTATAAAGGGAGGCGGCCAACGCCATTTCCTTAGTTTTTCTTGCCTTAACTGTCAGAAGTCTCCAAAAGAAGGCCAAACCAGGAAGGAAACACCCTGGAAAAAAGCCATCCAAAAACTAACATAAGTAGTCTGTGCCTTAGGAAAAAAAGGGGGAAAGGAGGGTGGGAAACCAGAACTGCACCAGTGAATACACTCAAACATCTATATTTATGGAAATTGTACACAACTGTACTATGTTTTTCATGTTTCACTGTTGCAGTCCTAACATATGAGTTGATTCCCAAAGCCCAGGAAGAAAACAAAAGGGTGGAGGAAGAATCACAGATTAAGAATTGGTAAGGAGGCCTTGCGAAACTTCAGAGGCAAAACCAGTCCTAGACTTAGAAAACAAAGATAGGTTGTAATGCTTTGTGAAAGTATGGACAGAAGACCAAGTGGCTGCTTCTAGAATGTCCTTAGTAGGCACACCTCAAGAAAGCTGCAGAAGTAGAGGCTGCTCTAGTAGAATGGGGTCCTAATACCATGTGGGGGAACCTTTCCATGCTGCAGGTAGCAAAAATGCATACAATGAGCAATCCATTTGGAGATGGTTTGTTTGGAAATAACTTTACCCTGAGCCCCAGGAGCAAAACTAACCAAAAACTGCTGAGACTTCCAAAAGGGTTTAGTCCTATTTAAGTAAAATCTCAGCTGTCTGTGCACATCAAGAGAGTGCAGAATCCTTTCCCCTTTATTCTGGGGGTTGTTGAAGAATGTAGGCAGATGAATAGACTGGTTAAGTGTCAGACTGGAAACCACCTTAGGCATAAAGGAGGGATTAGTTCTCAGAGAAACCTGGTCTGTATGAAAAATAATGAAAGGTTCTACTGCCGTTAAGGCTTGCAGCTCCGAAACCCTTCTGGCAGAAGTAATAGCCAAAAGAAAGGAAGTCTTCCATGAAAGGAACTTTGTCTGCAGAGGCAGCAGGTTCAAAGGGAGGAAGAGTAAGCTTCTCCAGGACAAAGTTAAGATCCCAAGCAGGAGTAGGAGCTCTTCTGGGAGGTCTAAGATTGCTAGCTCCCCTCAGGAACTGTTTCATCAAGGGGTGAGAAAAAATAGGTTGCTCAAAAGAACAATGAGCAGAAATTGCTGAAGCATGAATCTTAATTGAAGAAAAGGAATGTTCACCATTAAGCAAACCTGCTAGATAATCAAGAATGAGGGAAAGAGAAGGTTGGGAAGAGTCTTCTCCTTTAGCCTGCATCCAATCTCTTCCATTTATCTGCATAGGATTTCCTGGTGCTAGGCCTCCTGGCCTCATGAAGAACTTCAGCCACCTGCTGGGAAAGATTTAAAGTATTAGCCAGGCAGTTAAATGCAGAGTATGAAGATGAGGATGAAGAAACTTTCCCCCTTCCTGAACCAACAGATCTGATACCAGGGGAAGATGCCAAGGCTGAGCTTGGGAAAGGCTGCAAAGAAGGAGATACCAGTGTTGCCTGGGCCAATCTGGGGCTATCAGAATAGCCTTTGGTTTTTCATCCCTTATCTTTAGCAGCACTCTGGGAAGAAAAGGCAGAGGGGGGAAGGCATAAATTGAGAGTTGTGTCCATGGGAAGGACAAAGTGTCCATTCTCCATGCTTTGTCGTGAAACTCCCTGGTGCAGAAGGTTGGAAGGAGATGATTGGTGTGAGAGGATAAAAGATCCACCTGAGGAGTGCCCCAATGCTGAGTGATGCGATGGAAAATTATTTTGTTCAGTTGCCACTCGTAAGGATCCAGAACATGTCTGCTCAATTGATCCGCCAAGGAGTTTAGCCTCCCTGGAAGATACTGGGCTATTAGATGTAAGCCCATGGAAGCTGTTAATGACCATAGTTTCAGATTGAGTCTGTACAAAGGGTAAGAGTGAGTCCCCCCCTGCTTGTTGATGTACCACATGACTGCGGTGCTGTCTGTCCTGATCAGATGAGTCCAAGGGTAGAGTAGGTCCTTGAAAGCCAGCAAGGCCTGCTGCACTGCCATCAATTTTTTTAAGTTTATGTGCAGATGAATCTGTTGGGTGATCCAAGTCCCTTGTATGGCCCTGCCTTCCAGATGTGCCCCCTGTGCATAATCTGAGGTGTGTGTGGTGAGAGTCTGGCTGGCAGGCGGTGGGCGGAAAGGCAGACCCTTGTTCTGAGAACAGGCTGTTGCCCACCAGAGAAACTCCATTTGTAGACAGGGAATAAGGGGTAGAATCAAGTCTAAGTCCTGTGTGTGTTGACACCAAAGGTTCTTGAGGTACCATTGAAGTTTTCTCATATGCAGCCTTGCATATGGGATCATCAGTATACATGAAGCGATGAAACCCAGTGCTTTCAGGAATTGCCTTGCAGAGAGCTGGATCATGCTTGCCAAGTTCTTGAAATAAGTTAACAGATCTTGTTTGTCTTAATGGAGGAATAGCATCTGAGTGGCTGTATTTAGACTCACTCCCAGGAAAACAATCTCCCTTGTAGGAACCAACTTTGACTTCTTTGAGAGTGTAACCCAAAGAAGTGAGAATGTTCTTCACGAAGTCCATATCCTTTTTTAACTGTTCTGGGGAGTTTGCTTGAATGAGACAGTCATCCAGGTAAGGATAAATCTGAATGTTCCTCTGCCTGCAAAAAGCAATGTCTGGCACGAGGCACTTTGTGAAAACTCTGGGAGCAGTAGATAAGTCAAAGGACAGCACAGAGAATTGGAAGTGTTGCTCCCCAGCCCTGAAACGAAGAAACTGCCTGCAACTTTCCCTTATTGGGGTGTGCAGATAAGCCTCTTTGAGATCCAAAGTTACCAGCCACGTATCCTTGCCCAGCATTGGCAGTAACTGTTGAAGAGTGAGCATCTTGAATTTGGGAATCACCAGAAAAGTGTTTAGAATACACAGATCCAGAATAGGGTGCCAGGTGCCCCCTTTTTTGGGTACCAGAAAAAGTCTTGAGTAAAAACGTAAGCCTGCCTGATTTGCAGGAACTGGCTCTATAGCCCCCATAGTCAGTAGAGAAGAAATTTGATTCTCTACCTCTGCCCTGAGAGTTCTGGGTATGTCTGGGTACCCTTGTAGAGCAGGGAAGGTGTGAAAATAAAACTTGTAACCTTGGTTTACTATGTTGAGTACCCATTTGTCGTCTGTGATGGTTGACCATACCCCTGTGAACCTGGCTAACCTTCCCCACAAAGGAAACCCTGGACCCGCAGAGGTAGGAACAAAAAGGCCAGAGTCATTGAGAATGCTTGCTTTGGAAATCTGGCTTAGAACTCCCTGATTTAGCAACTTTTTCAGTACCTCCTCAGCCTTGTTACCGAAAAGGTTGTCTTTGTGCAAAGGAACATCCAGAATTTAGATTTTACAGGTTCAGAAAGAGGCTGCTCCCTAAGCTAAGCATGCCTTCTAATAACGGGCGACCAGTGGCTGCTGCTCTGCAGGAAGCCTCCAAGGTGTCAAAACCACAATGAAGATAATGCTTATTAACCAGAGTGGCAGAATTTAGTAAATCTTGTAAGTCTTTGTTCTCTGACATGGAAGGAATATCCCCAAGCTTAGCCTTAATAGCCTCCAAAGTATGCTGCTGATACTTAAGCATGTGAAAAAGACAATTCACAAATCTAATGGCAAGAGTTGCAGAGGTATAAACCCTTTTACCCCACCTGTCCAAGGCCCTAGACTCCTTATCAGAAGGCACAGGGTTTTTAGCAATAGTAGCCTTAACACCCTTGGGACCTAGAGAAATAATCTCAGGATCAGCAGTAGGGTTTCGGAAAATAAATTGATGAGAATCGGGACCCCTATAATACCTATCAGGTTTTCTGGGAGCAGGAGGAACAGAATTAGGAGTTAAAGAATTTTCCATGAAAACATCATCCACAACTTCCAAAACAGGAGGTATAGCCAGAGGTTTATGCTGTGGCAAAGCTAAAAATTCCCAGATCCTCTTCTTAGACTGAGGGAAATCCTGACTTTCCCATTTAAAGTGCTCCTTAAGAGTATTCAAAGTATCCCCAAAGGAAAAATCTTCTGGAGGGGAGGCAGAGGGGATAGAATCCCCAGCATCAGAATCCTCAAAGCCAGAAAAAAGTTGAGAATTTCCTTCCTCACCAGCAGAAATACTGGAAACCTCAGAATCTGATTTAGACAAAACATCAGGAGACAATTCCCTAGCCCTTAATGAGGGTAAAAAGAGCACCAGCCATCTTTACCAAGGGGGCTGAGGCACAGGAGAGGAGGCCAACGCCCGCTTGTGGGTAGATTTGCGGCTGAAAGATTTACTAGTAATCCGGAGGGACTCGGGAGGCCTAGCAACTGCAGATGTCTGAGCTAAGGTAGTCTGTCTGGCTCTGGCCTCACGTTGAAGAGAAGAGGTATCAGAAGCCGGTGCCTACATAGTGGCTCCGGACCCATCTGAGGCGGCGACAGGCGGAGGGTCTGAAGACAAGATAGCAGCCTGCGGCATGGAGGACTCCATAAAGGTCTCGGCAGAGGCCTGTGGCTGAAATTCTGTGGACTGTAGGGGCTGTGAAAGCACCTCACTAGCTACCGCTGGGCCGACGACCAATTTCACCAGCATGTCATCAGCAGCTTTAACCCTAGGCCTGTCGCAGTCCTTGTCCTTGAGTTTCCTAGGTATATCCAAAGTTGGGAGACCAGAAGACGCCATACCGATGAACTTAGGCCAGACTCCAAAATGCTTATATAAAATCTTAGCTCTATGGCGTATGGTACGTGGGTTGAAGGAAGCACAGAGATCACAGTTAGGGACGTCGTGCTCAAGGCCCAAACAAGTTATACAATAGGAATGAAAATCACGGTGTGGAATCTGTTTTTCACAGACAAGACAATTATCAGCTTTATCTGACATTCGTTAAAGCAAGAAAAGAGGATCCCCAACAGGGTACTTATCTGAAGGCTTCTTCAGCTTGGTAGTCAGAATGCAGAAGGAAGGTAAACGGCCAACTGGCACTAGTGCGAATTGCATCTGCTTTGGGCTCTGTGGCAAGACTGAGAAAATGGCATCGTCCGCCTCCCTTTATACCTGACGTTCTGACATCAGTTTACAACCAATGGCAGCTGACGTCATATACCAAGGACTCTGGTATTCGAGCCGATTGAGGGCTACCGGGAGCCGGATAACCCATATGTTAGGACTGCAACAGTAAAACACGAAGAACATCCTGGAGGCCCATTCTAAATCTATGTAATCTAAACACCTCTTTGTTCATTCCAAAGTTCAAAATATTGATACTGTCTTTCATCTCAAGCCTTTCTGATCACTCTAGAAATAAAGATGCTTATTTACATATTTCAAGAGTTTCCACCAAATATCTTGCTCCACAATAGCCAGTGATTGCAGAGTCCAGGGCATACACAGTTTTTCTTACCTATATGATTGCTTGATATCAACCTCAAACAGCCATGAGTCTCTATCAGCTTTACAGTTCATTATGAATGTTTTTCACAACTTAAGCTTCACCATGAGCCTAAAAAAGTAATTCCTGATTCTTTCCCATAGATTTTTCTGGGATGTATTCTAGAAACCTAGTAATTCCTGATTCTTTCTCACAGATTTTTCTGGGATGTATTCTAGAAACCTAGTAATTCCTGATTCTTTCTCTCAGATTTTTCTGGGATGTATTCTAGAAACCTAGTAATTCCCGATTCTTTCTCACAGATTTTTCTGGGATGTATTCTAAAAACCTGCTATTCTTCCACCAGAAAAGAGGCAAACTTGTCAGCTGAGGCTATTGCATATCCATTTTCAATTCTGATAAAATGATCCATATCTCAAAATAGTGTCCCTTCACTATGGAAAAATGTGTTTACTATTCCACTGCACAAGGGTGAAATAAATACAGATCCTTTAAACTGTAGGCCAATTGCTGTTTTATCTCCCCTATCAAAAATAATAGAAAACGTATTCATACACAACTATCTAATAGACAACCAGCTTCTGTCTTCACCCAACATGGCTTCCATACTCATTACACCACAACTACTGCTTTGTTGAATTTTATTAATGGTGTCAACACCCACATAAATGCTGGAAGTCTAATCTACACCATCTTCTTAGACTTACCAAAAGCTTTTCTTACTGTCTCCCACCAGAAACTCTCATCATTAGACTTTGTCATCATCTCACTGTAATGGTTCTATAGCTACCTCTCAAACAGAGTACAAGCATTGAAATGGAAACATGATTTCTCCACTTTCTTGCCAGTAAGTATTGGAGTATCACAAGGATCTATATTAGGCCCCATACTTTTCAACATATTCATCAATGACCTCCACTACAAAAAAAAATGCTACCCTAGTTCAATACACTGATGATTCAACTATAATCTGCTCTGCCAAACCTCTCTCTAAACTCGAAGCTCTTACACAACAATCCTTTTTATCTACAGAAACATGGCTATATAATTCTCAACTACTTCTAAACCCTAAAAAATAAATTACTGGTTTTCACCCCAAAACAGCACTATTCACTATCATGTCTGCCAACAAAACCATGATAACACAAGTAAATCACACAAAATTTCTGTCAGCATAGATGACCAGTTGAAATCCAACCCCCATATATCACACATGGTTTGAAAAACTAATCAAAAGCTAGGTACATTATAGAGAGTAAAAACCTACGTACCTCCATGACATAGCCACAAGATGTATAACCTCTACTCTCTTACTGCCACCTCTCCTCTTTGCTGCCTCAATCTTCACTAACCTTCAAGTCCAAACTTTAGCAATATTATAATAAAACAGCCAAATCTGCAATAAACTATAACATCAGAAGACACCACTGCCTCACCCCGAGAACCCTGTTCTCCATAAGTCCGCCAAGGACTCAGAGCACTATGTCTGGACAATTCCCATCAGTTTCTCCTGCCAGCCTGGTCGACATGGGCATACTGAGACAGTGTAGCAACTGCCTCATGCTCACGGACAGTCCCCTTCTCCTAGCACATAATTCTTCAACTTGCGAGAGATGCATCTACATCAGTAAGTTGGAATCCGTGTTCTCTCACACCACAGTCAGTACTCCTGACAAAGAGGAAATTGCCAGTACAAGCACCACATCACAGAGCCACACACCCAACTATGCAGGAGTCCTCAACAAAAATTTACCTAAACAACAGAGACCCCTAAAACACAAACAAATTCACAAACATTTCACACACAACACCAATCACATCACACACAGTACTCAGCGCACCAGTGTTTCACAAACACAGCCCAGTAAGCAAAACAATAAACCAATGCAGCGCATAAGGCATAACAATAAACCAAACATACTAGTCATTGGTGACTCAATAGTGAGACACACTGATTCCCCCCTCACCATGCTCAACAAGTAGAAGGTCACGGTCAGCTGTTTGTCAGGTGCTAGAATCTGCCACATCACAAACGCACTCAAGTCTCTCCTCAACACGTACAAATATGACTCTGTCATTGTCCATGTTGGTGTGAATGACTTGAGACATACCTCCCTGGACTATATGAAGAGAGACATGATTGAGCTCTCAGAGCATGTGCAACAGGCAGGTATGACTCCAGCCCTTAGCAGCATCCTACCTTCACCAAGAATGATACCACAATAACAACAACAAATGTTTGACTTAAACAATTGGCTTAGTTTCTGGTGTCTTTCTAAAGGCATCCAGTAGCTGTCTGCCTGGGATGACATGATTAACAGACCACCATGCTTTGCCAGAGATGGCCTCCACCTGTTACCCCTGGGGTTCTGGATCCTGGCCAAAGCTCTTGCCTCCCCCATCATGCCTTTTTTGGGCCATGTCCCAAAGACAAATCTTCCAACATAAAAGATCTGTCAAAAAGCAAATTAAAGGTCATGCTGCTGAATGCTAGGAGCCTTAATCTGAAAATGCACTCACTAGAGGCTCTTCTCACACTGGAAAATGCCGATGTCTGTGCAGTCACGGAAACTTGGTTCGGGGATGCAGAGAGCACCCCTGCCTTGCCAGTCTGTACCTCATTCCACACTTTCCGACCCCAAAATGAGGTTGGAAAAACAGAGTGGTGGAGTCTCTGTCTTCATTAAGAACAGGCACACCTCCAGACTGGTTTGCCAACATGATGCACTGGAATTACTCCAGGTGCAACTGACAGTTGGTGAAACACCCATCCAAATTATAGCCAGCCATAGACCCCCCTCCATGTCTCAGGACACCCACACCTCCTACCTGGGCCTACTTGACTCCATCAAGGTACCCCCTAACACCCTGATCCTTGGTCACTTCAACTACCCCACCATAGACTGGGTGAACTATTTCTGCACTAATGTACCGACCCAACGATTTTTTGACTTCATCAGTTCTAACGCACTATATCAGCTGGTCTTATCCCCCACAAGGGGAGATAACATACTGGATTTGGTTCTCACCAACATGGGCGACCACTGCACCACTCCCATATTATGTTCTTCCTTGGTGAGATCAGATCATTGGTCTTTCTCATTTGAAGTTTCTAGCTCAACTAACCTGTCCCCATCTGTAACCAGGCTAAAAAACTTCTCTAAAGCTGACTACAACCTCCTAAGGGAGGGTATCAGCAGCTTCACACCACCGTCCCCTCAGATGATGCAGACAACTATCCTGAACAGTATGTCAGTGCAGTATACAAGCACCTGTACAACTGCATGGACTCAGTCATACATAACAGAACTAAAATCTGCTCCTCCAGGAAACACAAACCTGTCTAGTGGACATCCTCTATCAACAGGCTTTACAACAAAAGGAAGAAACTGTTGTCCAAGGGTAAAATGGAACAAATTCCAAATCGGAAAAACTCCCTCCTCTGCCTCAACAAGCAAATTAGATCACTAGTGAAAACCTCCAAAGCCAATTATGAGTTGAAACTAGCCACCAAAACAAAGGGAAACCACAAGTCCTTCTTCAGCTATGTTAGGAACCTCCATGCAAAGCCCAAGTTTGTTCCAAGCTAGTACTTAATGGTACCACTTACACTGATCCTGCTGACTTAGCCAACCTGCTAGCTGATAGGTTCAGCACAAACTTCACCCCCATATCACCCCCCAAAGGCCCAGTCGACATCCCTGATACTTGTCCCACACATCACATCTTTGTAGATCAAGTGTTAAAGGCCCTATCCAAGGCCAAGAATACAGCTTCGAAACTAAAAAGCCAAACAAACTAATGAAGACGAAAAAGCCCAGGGAAGACGCCTCCAGCAAAGATACTGCACAGATGCAATGCACACACTATCCAAGTTCAGTGATAAATAGAGCAACGAAAATTCTGTAGTTTTACGTTAAACTACAGAATTTTCGTTGCTCTATTTATCACTGAACTTGGATAGTGTGTGCATTGCATCTGTGCAGTATCTTTGCTGGAGGCGTCTTCCCTGGGCTTTTTCGTCTCCAAGAATACAGCTTCCATGGGACTTGATAGTATCCCAGCCTGTATTCTGCACCATCTTCAGCAAGAACTAGCTTCACCATTGAGCACCCTATTCAATCACAGCCTAACTACAGGCTTCATTCCAGCAGAGTGGAGAACTGCCATTGTCATCCCTTTGCACAAAGGTGGTACCACTACTAACCCGGGTAACTATCGGCCCATCAGCTTGACAAGACTGATCTGTAAAGTAATGGAGCATATTATTATGGATCTCATAAACAAGGACATAGGCAATCTCCAAGCACTCAACCCCACCTAATTCGGATTTGTCAGGGGCAGATCTTGCCTACTGAACCTAGTTGACTTCTTTGAGACTGTCACCAAGGCCCTGGATGAGGGAAAGTCAGTACATATAGCTTACCTTGACCTAGCCAAGGCCTTTGACACAATCCCTCACTTGCTGACTGAGGTTTCATTTTTTGGAATAAACTCTTGGTTAAGCTTGTAAGGGCCCCAGGGCCATTAGCCTAGTAATCTCCTATAATCCTATAAATTAAACAGGTTAGAACTACTACATTACCTAGTTCTTTCTCCGCTAACTACAATACACAGACTTCTATAAAAGTCAGAAAATTGTCCATTCCTTAACAACTCAATACAGCACTAATCCCCAGCATAATTTTATGATCTAGAGAAAAATCACTAGTCACTATAACCAAATCATTCAATACTACAGGTGACTCTCTGTATTCAGATAGTGTAGATAAACTAAAGAATTAAATCCCACTACCACAGAAATCAATTCAGAATGCAAACTCAAACTTCACCTGTTAAATCAATGCATCTTTTCCTGCACATCTCCAGCATAAATGTCATTATCTTCAGCTTGCCGTATTGTTCATTCAGAATCCTATGCCCCACAAACAGTCTTCACTAATACCTGAATATTTTTACCAATATCTCCCAGCCATATACATTATGTGACACTGCTCACCCCACCTCTACACTTCGAATATAAACTTTATGATAGCCATAATATCAATGTCTCTGAACCTGCTTTACACCCCATCTCTTAACTATAGTATTAACATTTTGTGTCCTACCTAGTTCCTTCTCTCACCTTCTCCATTACTTTGTAATTCTAATTACATAATCTTACAACCCTCTTAATACACCTCTTCAGTTGCAAAATATCTACTAAAATAACAGTATCTTTTATACTGTAATAGTTATCACTATTTTTATATGAAAGTAATCTAATTAGCAAATGTACATGTGATTGTTAATGTATATTTTTAATGTCTTTTTATGTATATCACTGAGTGTCCCCAGACCTCTGTTGAAAAGAGGTTTTTCACTAAACCTAGTTTGACAAATCCAGTAAACAAAAGCAAAATAAAATAAATAAATTCAAATAAATATCCTTGGCAAGATATAACCTATACAGCTAAGGCCACTGCAGTAGTGATTTAATCAAACATCTTTTAATGTAAGTGCAACGTACACAACTGTACTTTTCTACATTCTCTTTCAATTGGCCAATGGCAATTACAAAAAAATTCCCCACAAAGTGAACTTGCTCACGTAGGACAATGGATCTATGGTGCATCCCAGTATCCAAAATCTAGATCTAACTGTTGGAGGATATTTATTTTTTTTATCCCTTTTAGGTGCCGTTTTTCTTATAGGTTCATAGATTAGTACTAGGCTAACTGCCCTTGCAAGTCATTTTAGGCCCAGCAGTTATTCTTTGTGAGACTCAAACCCTGGACTTTGCATTTGTAAGGCAAAGACCTTAACTATTGGGCCACCCTCCCAATTCTGAATGTATGCAACAGATGTCAAAGGAGGCAAGAAAACTTGCTACTAGGAAATCTTATTTATCAAAAAAGAAAACAAATCTTTTTTGTGTCACAAAAGAGGACTGGACTCATCTCAAGCAGGGGCATCCTGAGTTCTCCATTTTCCTATGTGAATTGCTCAGTTCTGTCCTTACATATACTTCAATAAAGTTACATATCTTAGTCATTTTCGCCTGTATGCCACTGGACCCCCCCCCCAATCTTCTTAGTTCAAGTTGCATTGTTAAAGGGGGTTTTGCATATTAGAATACAATCAATCAATCAATCGTGTGACTCCATCTTGGGATCTGAATTTTGTTTTAGAAAAGTTAACTCAACTTCTCTTTGATTCTGCTGCCAACTCTTCTATGAAATTTATAACCTGGAAGACTGCTTTGCTATTTGCTTTAATTTCTGCTCGGATGCAGCTACCTGGTCCTCATTTCATACCTTCACCAAATATTACAAACTGGATATTATTCTCCAGAGCCAGAGCTGATTTCACTAGAGCTGTTCTTCAGGGAATGCTGGACTCTGGTTCAACTCCATCCACTCTGTCTTCTTGAGCTGTGGCAATTGTCCAATGTTTAAGTATTACAACAATAGTGATCTGATGAAGAACACAGTACAGATGTGTAGTTACTTACCCTAACAGTAGATATTTCATTAGGTCACATTTGTGGTACAGTTACCTTGCCTTCATCACCCAGAAAAATCTCTTCCCTGGCCAGTGAGATGCCCTTCTCCTTTTCTACATGACAAGACTTGACTTGGAGCAATATGCTTCAGTCTTCCATTCCTGTGGCCAGAAAGCTCTGAGTTTTGGTACTTCCATACATCCTTCTTGTACTGGCACATTTGCTTATGCTAAAATTATACATTTTGTGAAGGAGAAAAATGCCTGGAGATTTGCAGACCAGCTAAAAGTACAATATCCTTGTATCCTTGGGCAGATATGTTCATTGTGTAAGGATTATGACAATAGTGATCTATTTAAACACTTACTGTTTTTGGTAACTTAACTACACAGCTGTACTTTCTTTATTGAATTTTTCAAAAAAGATATTGGATGGTACACAGGCTGATTAAAAGATATTGCAAGAACCACTTTGGATGTGAAAAGGATTTGCTCGTAATGAAATCTTTCTTCATAAAAATATAGAGTTATTTATAGCTTCATGTCCATTTTGTAAACATGAATTTCACATTCCAGGCTGGGGAATTATTTTTGATAGGAGAACTAATAAGGAAATTGTCTTTGAGGAAATATTTATGGGTTCATGTCAGTACAGTGACATTTTCATTACCAAAGTCAAAGTAAAAGTAACACAATAAAACACCAGTTACTAAAATTTGGGTTTGCAGGGGAGGTAAGCCCTATTCTACCTCAGACTCAGGTCTTCCTCACTTAGTTGAAGTGAAGTATGTTGTTACAATCATAATCAAATGTAAAAGTCCAAAAAATGGAATTCATCTAATGGGATATCCCTTTTCTCTGAACTGGTGTGACATCAGAGTTTGACTATATAGGCTGATGGGTGAACACAAAATCCTCAACATTTAGGGGGCAGCATGACGCACCTCTGCAAACAATAAGTTATGTTTTTAGATTAATTCTGCTCTCAGAACTCGGAGCTAGTTGTACACACAATTGTGTTATTTGCATTAGTGATCTCTAGGACACCTCACTATATTAATATGCTCACTAGAGGATCACATTACTTTACTAAATTCATATCAACATTGCTGCAGTAGTATTATTTTTTTCTGATTGCATAACAAATGAAGATATCTAGCATGCAACTTCCACGCAGAAAGCTTTATTCATCATACAAATTTAAATAAACTTCCTAAGATGACTACAGTAGCTCTACAAAGCTATACTAGCTACAGTTGTTAAGAGTACTGAAAACAGCTTAAGCCAAAAGTACTTATGGCTATTGTTGGCTATACCCCTTAAGTCAAAGTGGTTTTAGCACATTACTGTACCCCCAACTAGCCATTGTTCAGAACATTATTATTTATAATCCCCAAAAATAAAATCAGCAGAGCCATATTCTTGTAGAAAAAGTTAGAGCTACCCTGTATGCTGTTTAATTGCACCAATTCCAGCAAAAGTGGAAAATACAAGGGGAAAGTGACTAGTTCATGGGTTCATACTAGGCTATCTGCCCTAGGGCATTTATAAGCCTAGCCAGAGTGTGTTTGGCTTTCGCCTTTTAAATTAATTTTGCTATGCCCTTTTTCGAGGTTAGTATACTGTGCCTCTGTCTAACAGTGACACAGAAGTGATACCTGGGGTAAACCTACGATCCCCCATCCACTCATCAAGATTCCTCTTGAAGAGAGTCAGTGAGGGACTCTGCCTAACCTGGACTGGGATTTTATTCCAGAGTGAAGGGAGCCTCTGGGTTATGAATCTGTCCCTCCAGCATGTCCTATTTATTTCAGTGCTGAGGTTCAAGTCTCTCGAATGCGTAGCTCGATGGGATTTGGATTTTCTGAGGTGCAGCATGTCCATTAATTCCGGATTGGACATGGCTTTATATGTCAGGCACAGATCGCCTCTGAGCAGGCGGTATGCCACTGAGTAGAGCTGGAGTTTCTTTAACCGGGCAGCATATGGCATCTGTTTGAGCCCTTTGATCCTCTTGGTGAGGTACTTTTGGGGTCTTTCCAGTTGCTGCAGGTGTCTGGTAAGGTACATCCCAAAAGGGGCATTGTACTCAATTATGGGCCTGATGAGGGATGAGTAAAGAGGCACGATGACCTCCCCTGATCTTGATGTGAATGCCTTCATGATTAGGTGGGCTATATAAAATGTTTTTCTAACCACTTTGGCCATATGGTTGTCAGATGAGCGATTGATATCAACTTGGGTCCCCAGGTCCCTAATTACTTCTTCCGTACCTAATGGATTACCACCTATGTGGTAATTTGTGGGCATCCCATCAACATTAAAGTAATTACATCAGTAAGGAATGTTTTACAAAAACTGTTGAGTGCTGTGTACTGATACATGTCATATATTGCCTTAGTATAAATATCTGGATGGAGATGAGAAGAGGGTCAGGTCTAGATATTTGGTGCAGGCAGGGCTACAATTGTTAAATCTTTTCTCAAGGGTACTGGGGATCCCTTAACCCCTGGACCTCAGTACTTTAAACGGTGCTAACAGTTCTTACAAATAAATTAATATATTCTATAAATTAAAAATTGAAAACATATACTTCCAGCTTCCTGACAGCATTTTCTAATTAAATAAATCTGTAAATTGTTGTTGCTGTTGTCTTTCGGCTTTTCCCGGTTAGGGGTCACCACAGCAGAACTCCGGTCTGCTAATGATTGGCAGTAGATTTTCACAAACGCCAAGGTGCCAGCTTGACATTCAACCTTCAACGTAGGCACGCCCATTTACGTATGTCTTTCAAACGTCCACCCAACCGCGGGGAGGACATGCAGACTCCACACAAAAGGCACTCCCCGCACTCCAGCTGAGAATCGAATGGGAGAACCTCTTGCTGTGAGGCAACAACACTACCGCTGCACCACCGTGGAATCTGTAAGTAATGCACAGTAATTCAAAAAATTAGCAAGGGGACAATGTATTCACATGTGATGTCTATTATAACATTACAGAAATATAATAGCTGTTTGATTTTTTTTAATAATGTTCTCTTGCATAATGTCTATTAAAACAGATTAGTTTTTTTGTACATTTAAATTAAATCTTTCTTCAAAATCAGAAATATAATAAAGAAACTGAAATATCTTTCAGTAAATTCTGAATAACTGTAAGCCATGGCACAAACAATCATCACATAGATCTGGTGTTTGGTGAATAAGTTATCAATAAATATCTGGGTTCACTGTTATGCAAACAAATGGGAGTACCTTGATGCGGCTCAGTTACACTGCTTGCTTTCATTTAAAATCACAAAAATGTTCCCAGGATTACTTTACATTTGGTTTCAGGAGTTCATATGATATTGCCTCATTTGTGTTTTAGTACAATGTTTCAAAACATTTTTTATTTTGGGAGCGTTATTTTTTTCTGTAAAGACAAGACTTGGTCGTATACTCTTCCTTGAAACTTTAGTTTTCCCAGTTCAAAGTCATCGGACTCTCTATATTTATGAAGAAAGTTAACACTTATATAAAGAATATAAACTGACAATCCATAAAGAAAGAGTGCCTTTTGTTCATGTATTTTAAGAATGCAGACTGAGACATAGTTTGTTCTTTTGAGCAGAATTTTAATGCAAAAAAGGAAAAGAAGTACAACAGCACCTATTTAAATGGCAGAAATTGCCAAAATAAGTTATGACAAACATAAGATATCAAAATAAACATATAGTATGATTTGTGCCATTTAAACCATGTCAGAAAAGCAAATTTATTTACACTTTATTTTTACAGCATGAAAAGTACCTATCAGGATTCACATTGCAGTACTTGTTTGTGTTATATAAAAAAACTCACAAGGAAATACATCTGACTTTATGATACAAGATCAGTATAAAAGAAATAAATTGGTGGTGTCATATATGGTGAAACCATGTCATTAACACAACTGGTAACATCTTTGTTTTGGTTTAGTATTCATTATGGGTCTGCTTCACTGTTTACTCAGCACCTGCATTCTAAGACTGTCAAACCCATGTTTGTAACATTGGTATCATTCAGTACCTTATGATAGGCTGCACTTTACCTGCAAAGTTCTACTAGTATGTTGGGAGGCCCTGTGAGAGTGTAAATGCTCCCTTTTCCTTGATTCCATCCATAAATCCCATCACCCCTCTTTTCCCATTTTTCATATGGGATCAGGGTGTCACATCAGCAGTGGCCATCATCTAGAGCCAATGTTCATATCATTGGCTGGCTAGTCCCTTCCCTCCACACAAATATTTTAAAGTGCAACTTTAGCAGAAATAACATTCTGTTAAAATTGTGTCGTATATTTAAGGTCATGTGATTTAGGTGCAATAGCAACAAAATAAAACAACATGTACACAAACATTTTAAAACATAACTCGCACCAGGACTTGAGAACTCAACTGTTTTCAAGTCAACACAAACTATATGAGTCTGAATAACATGCAAGGCAACTGTCTACTTCATCTGGAATGAACATATCTAATTGTTTTTGTAGTTGTTTATTTAAAGTGCAGGTCATTTATTTGGGATTTACAGAGATGATGCCATGGTAATGAGAACTAATTTTCTGTGATTCAGTGAAAGGTACTTTCCCTTGAATGATGACTCCTTAAATGTAGCCTGTCCATTGGTACAAAGGTACATCATTTCTGTGCAGTAATGGAGATTCAGATTTAAGAATAAACCTGCATGGTAGAAAGGACTGTACATCCAGTGGTCAGCTCTCCTTCTCAGGAGAGGAATGCAAGATTCCCAAAGCCAGATCAATGGCTAACAAGAGGTGTGTGACGTTTTGCTTTGTAGAGTATGGTGTCAGTGGGCATTACATTGGCATATGCGGAACTGAATATGTCTAGTATATTTTATGTTTACAAAATGGATGTTGTAGGGGAGATGTGGGATAGAGCTATTTACTGACAATGATATGGCCTCTGAGGAATCCCATTCCAAGCAGCATGCGTTTTCCTTGCTGGATGCTTACACATCCAGCCAGGATCCCTGGCCTTGTGTGTAGTCCTTGAGATCAGCTAAAGCAATGTGCATAATGCATCTGTTAGAAACAAAGTGTGTGTCCAGGGATTTCTCATGATAGGCCTTTTAGGGCATTACATCAGGATGGCCCCCATAAGGAGAAATGACAAAACAAAAAAAAGGACAGAAAACAAATCAGAATATTACAGATATTTGCAGACATCTGCCTGCTGTCCTACACAATTATTTTGTCTCACACACTGATATAATTCAAAGAAAAAAAATAATGTTTAAAGCTGCAACAGTGTCAGAGGGAGAAAATTAGTTTAATCAAAAAGGTGGTGTTTTAAAGATTTTTTTTTTTGCAAAACCTATCCAGGAAATCATGATTCAGTAAATTGTTATTCCTAAAAACTATTGTACAGAGGTTGTGTCAGACCACAGTGCAGTTTTAACTTTTAATTTTAAAACTAACTGTATGCCTTTTAAGAGCATTCTAAATGATGACAGTTACACTTCATATGAGAGGCACAAGTATACGTGCAGCCATGTCTCAGGGCCATGTAACTAATTGAATACAGTTTTAAGAAGGACTTTTCTTAAAGAAAATCCATTAGCGAACTTATCTGAAACAATTTCTGCAGAGAAACCTTTAAGTCTTGTGTGAACGGTTCTTTCCAATTTGGTGACTTTTCCGTTTAACTTTCGTTTTTACGATGTGTTAAAATGTATAGTCTTCATGGAATATGTTATGTCCCTGTAGATGGCCTAAATATATCTGTCACAATTTGATCAGTATTTGCTTATATCACTTGTAGAATCCAGGAGTTTTCCAGTTATCTGGGACTTGTAGTAGAAAAGGATTCTTTTTTTTCAGTACAGTAGAGAGCCGATTATCCAAACTAAGTGGGATCTAGGGTAGTTTGGATAATCAAACATATAATTGAACTGGATAAAAAACTTCTAAAATCTTGTTTTTTTTTTCCCTGCATGCAGGAATATACTTTTCAACCACTGAACGATTCCAGTGGACAGTAAAGAATATTTTTCACACAGGAGCTGGCTACAAGCTCAAAAAACATGTTCAAGTGAATATGTATACTGTCTACATATTCAGACTTTATGATTTTTCCTACCAGAAACCTTTGGAATGCTGGTTCAGATAATTGATGTTTTGAATAATCGACTCTCTTTGTATTAGTTTTCCATCATAATACATTTACTAGAATTTCATAGTCACATACATTCATGTTTTTATCATTTTTGCAATCACAGTATTTTGGTAGTCTATATTTTTGAAGCTACTGACTACCATGTTGCAGTATACAACTATAAATCAAAATATCCTGTATTTATTTTCCATCATTCAACACTGCTGTTACATGTCTGACAATTTTTGGGACATTAATAATTACATATATGCAATTTCACAGTAATGCCTGCACCAGACACTATAAAATTTGGCAAGTCTGGTTTTCTACTGTCTTATCATCACTATATATCCCTGTTTCCATTGCATCATGCCCTTTCAAAATGGTAACCCTGTTCTCTGAGGTCCTCCCCTATTGTGCACATAAGAATATTCTGGAAAATGGGTATAAAGAATAGCAAGAAACCTCGACTCAAACACCATAAATTTAGGTGACAGCAAAGAACTCTTCTATATTTTAAGAAAATATTAGTAAATTGCATCATTCAAATCTGAAAAGGGCAATCTCTGTACCATTTTGACAGTTTAGATATAACAGGGACGGGAACCACAACTAAATGTCAACACCAGCAAGACAGACGTTTGTTATTATTACTCTGCACAAGAAAAAAAGCGTTAAATTGCAAACTAGAGAACTAAGTTAAGCATCACTGTTTCTAAAATAATAAATATGCCACCCACCAAAGTGGATTATGGTAGGTTTTGTAAGTCAGCTGATCAACAAAACATACTTTTTTTAAGAACAGTATGACTCTAAAGGATACAGTGCTGCATTTTATCTTGCTAAAGTTTTCAAGAAACATTTTAATGTTTCCCAAAAAAATGTAGAAATTGACATAGCTTTTATACATAGTATATGTGGAACAAAATACAAATCTGACCTATTTTATATACATAATTTACACATTTTGAAAATGGACATGTAGTATGAGAAAATGTATAAAAGATATCCAAAGAAGATAACACAAATTTGAAAGTCTGTACATCTGTGACACATTTGAGTAAAAGGCACACAGACCAAAAGTAAAAATCATGCAAAATGCAAGTACAGTTAGTGCAACAAAGCAAAACTAAGGTCTTTCACGATACAGTTAATACCAGTTCTATACCACTACAGCAATCTTCAAAATACTGTAAGTGCAAGAAAGACTGCCTCTGTAGCACAACAGTAAGGTATGCATAGGAGGAAGTGAGATGTGCAGGGTCAAACAAAAACCACATAAAATATCACATTCAAAATTTATTCAATCTCGAACGGTCTGTTGTGTGCATATTTACACTGAAGGCCTGAAAGTCCATGTTTATTCCCATTTTCATTAGTATACGTGGATCCCATTACATTTCCTGACTGGAAGAAGTGAATTTCAAAGGCAATTCTGGAAGCTATGGCACATATAGTCTGAAAAATGAAGCTAACATAAAAATGGACAACACATTTTATTGTCTGGTAAAAGGATAATTGAAACTCTTTGCAACTATCCAACTACCCAATGTATATGGAAACTTATAAAATGTATCTTGTGAACATTGAACAAGTGTTTACTGTCAGTGTTTATAATGAAGATGTTATACACTTCCCCCGGTGAGGTAGCCAGCAGGCTGTGTTAACGTCCTGTACAGTTTGACCTGTAACCCATAACAGCTTATGAGTAAGCACATACACACACAAACAGTTAAAAAATACAGAATGAAGAAAGCACTTTACTAGAAAGGACAAAAGCCTGACTGACATGTACCTTCATGTATATAAATGCTACTTGAGATACACTCGCGAAGGTGTCTGTTACGTTCTTATGGCTCTTACTTTTTCAGTGTTGTATTTAATTTCTCTCTATAAACTGCCTTCAGTTTCTATCTGTAAGCTTCCATAACATTTCATCAGTCACAGCATTAAGTTATAGGAAAGAGTAGTGGAAGCTAGGTTAAGAAGGGAGGTGATGATTAGTGATCAGCAGTATGGTTTCATGCCGGGAAACAGCACTACAGATGCGATGTTTGCTCTGAGGGTGTTGATGGAGTATAGAGAAGGTCAGAAGGAGTTGCATTGTGTCTTTGTGGACTTAGAGAAAGCATATAACACAGTGCCTAGAGAGGAGCTGTTGTATTGTATGAGGAAATTGGAAGTGGCAGACAAGTATGTAAGAGTGGTACAGGATATGTACAAGGGTAGTGTGACAGTGGTGAGGTCTGTAGTAGGAGTGATGGATGCATTTAAGCTGGAGGTGGGATTACATCAAGGATCAGCTCTGAACCCTTTCTTATTTGCAATGGTGATGGACAGGTTGACAGACGAGATCAGACAGGAGTCCCCATGGAGTATGATGTTTGCCGATGACATTGTGATCTGTAGTGAGAGTAGGGAACAGGTTGAGGAAATCCTGGGGAGGTGGAGATATGCTGTTGAGAGGAGAGGAATGAAGGACAGCAGGACTAGGAATATATGTGTGTGAATGAGAGGGAGGATAGAAGAATGGTGAGGATGCAAGGAGTAGAGGTGGCAAAGGTTCATGAATTTAAATAATTGGGATCAACAGTTCAGAGTAATGGTGAGTGTGGAAGAGAGGTGAAGAAAAGAGCACAGGCAGGATGGAGTGGGTGGAGGAGTGTCAGGAGTGATTTGTGACAGACGAGTACCAGTAAGAGTGAAAAGGAAGGCCTACAAGAGGGTAGTGAGACCGGCTATGTTATATAGGTTGGAGACACTGACAAAAAAGCAGGAGTGGAGAGCTGGAGGTGGCAGAGTTAAAGATGCTAAGATTTGCATTTGGTGTGACGAGGATGACAGGATTAGGAATCAGTATATTACAGTATCATCTCAAGTTGGATGGTTTGGAGACAAAGCCAGAGAGGTGAGATTGCATTGGTTTGAACATGTGCTGAGGAAGGATGCTGGCTATATTGGGAAGAGGATGCTGAGGATGGAGCTGCCAGGTAAGAGGAAGGCCTAAGATAAGGTTTATGGATGTGGTGAGAGAGGACATGCAGGTGGTTGGTTTGACAGCACAAGATGCAGACGGCAGAGGAAAGGAAGAAATGGAAATAGATGATCCACTGTGGTGGCCCCTAATGGGAACAGCCGAAAGAAGAAGAAGCTTCCATAAAAATACATAGATTTATGGATATATATACACATGTATATATCTATATCTCCATATAGATATAGACAGCTGCATTTATATCTATCAATCTCTTTCTTTCTCTACATATATACTATAGATACAGAAAGACAGATAGAAATAGGTAAATAACACGCAAGAAAGTTGGTCACATGACAATAAACCTAACGTTTATATATTCTTTATAATATGTGTGACCATTCCTTACTGTTTGATGAATCGAGGTACAAGAGTTGGTATGCTGCCAGTCTTCAATAATATCCAATACATTATAAAAGCTCACAGGCTTTCCAATGATGTGTAGTTAAACTCCAAAACATAAACAACACTTTAATTTCAGTTTTACATTTTCCTCACATTTTTTACAAATATCCTCATGCCTTGTGTCTAAAAAACTGATGGCAGCTTATGTTATTATGACCTGGAATATCAGAATTTCTGCTTTATAGCTTCTTGCTTAGCCGAAAGAAATGCAATAATCTACAGTGCAGTTTATGTTATCAAGATTCAACTATTTTTCCAGTTATACAGACAACAGAACTGCAGCCTTCCTTTCCATTCATCCTCCTGCAAATGCACTGCTTCATAGATTTGCAGCACTGAGGAATTGCACGAGAACATATCAACTTCACCCCTTACTTAGTTTTACTAAAAGTTTGCTGTCATATATCATTTGCCACTCAGTATGGACAGAATATTGGTTCTTGGGGTTTGTTTGATCACTATCTATTCCCACAGTTCTGTCATACTCGTGAAATACACTAGACATTCAATAAACAGTGTGATCAATGCCCATTAAAACAATCATGCAATCATAATTAAAATTATTTCTAAATACCTGACTCTTTGCCTATGCATCAACAATTTACAGTACATATATGCTTTTCTCACATTTAAAAGTTTAGGCCTCTGCCTAACTGGCCATTACAAAGCATTAAGCTGAAAATGCAAAGTGATATCTTTAATCCAACAGCTTTCTGATAAATGTTTACTCCATGTACAAAGAAGCAACAATCTACAAACAGCTGTAGAATTACAGCCTAAAAGCTCATTCTGCAAAATCCGAATATCAGCTTGTAATTCGGTACAATCTCAAAAGCCACACTGAGTAACAAAAGCTTAACAAACAAGAGCATCTGTATGTGCTGTTTTCTGCAGTACATTATTCACATATTAGGGCTCACACAATGATGGCAAAAAATGCATAATTTTGTAAATATCACAAAATGTTAGCACTATATAAATAGATAAAACAAGATCCAATATGAACAAAATGTTTTGATTTATGGGTGTGATGTTGCTTTAAACTTCAGCTACAAGGAAGACTAATGTGCCTTCTTCACTGGGTTAATGAACATGTTTAAGACTTCTGGTCAGCAATCTTCCCTTGCAGAACAGACTACTATTTCTGTCACACACTTAATCAGCAGTAGGCACTACCATGACCTACTGACTCTAACTGGTGAGTCTTTTCTTGCTACTTGGCCAGGACTCTTACAACTCTACCAATACTGTAACTCCAACTATGGAACAAAGGCTTTCTCGTGCCAAGGATTAGTAATCAGACCATCTGTTGCCACTGAAGCTACAAGCAGCTGTTTTCCTGTTAAATTACATCTTTGACTGCCCTGATCTCAACAGAGTTAATCAAGTTCCACCACTGGAAACAGCCAATGTAATAGGCAAAACTTCCAGAGAGTAACTGGGAAAAATGTTGTATCTGCCAGAGTCAAATGAGATGAAGAAAACTGGGTGCCTGTAATGTAGATACAACTTACGAAACACTGAAATGTATATATCAGAAGCGTTATTTCTAAATCAGCTGCAATCAATCAATGTTGCAGTAAGCTTTTCCTATAGATGTTAAGTATTTTGGTTGGTGTATGAATCTGCCCTTCATTTGCAATTGACTGTGCTATATTTCCATCCTCTTCACTGCCTTCTCTGGCACAGGATCTTTCTTATAAACCTTCATCTTTATTCCATTACTACAGTAGACACCCCAATCACAGCTGCATAAATAGAATAACATCTTTAAGCAGAACTGCTATCCAGTGCCAATGCATAGCCAGTCTATTGTACAGTTCACACCAGCATCCATTGCTTGACCACTGTATCAGTTAATATGAAGCTTTATCCAGTGCATGACCACAGTGCCAGACAACATGAATTGGTTTCCCGTACCTGGTCACTATACCTGGTAAAGGAAACTTTACCCAATTTCTGGCCTGGCCACTAAGCCAGCAAATGCAAAGCTGCACCAAACATTTGACCAATGTAGAAGCTGGTGCAAAACTATATGGACTACCTGTCTACTGTCCTAGGTGATGAGAAAATAGAAGTTATGTTCTTACCATAACGTTCCATGTTAGTTGTCTTCTTCTCGCCTTCTTCTTGCTGGATGGGTTCGGGGCCGACCTCGGCTCCGACTCGGCCACTCTAAAAGCTCGAGAGTTGGTTCCACCGGCTCGAGGCTCCCCTTATATCCCACAATGCTAGGCGAGAGTTACCTCAGATCTCGTTTGTAAGCTAACCCCAGCTTATAATAGTAACAGAATAACTATAACAGAGTCCACCTCTAACAACAGGGAGAAAGAAGGGTGACCTACATCCTGATTCAGGAAATATGCAAAGCAGCATATGCCTAAGTAAAGAGGTGGTAGAAAGAGAGGTCACAATCACAACTCCTCCAGGTCTGTCCAGGCCAGGGGAAGGAGGGTGGGGCTAAGAAGAAGGCGAGAAGAAGACAACTAACATGGAACGTTATGGTAAGAACATAACTTCTATATGTTAAGTTGTCTATCTCGCCTTCATTCTTGCTGGATGGGACCGCGTCCCTAGCACCTTGTCCCGGGTGGCCTAACGGAACAGACTCCTGAGAACAGTGGAACCAAAGTTAGCTCTATGCCTAGAAGCTAAATCCAACTTATAATGAGAAATGAAAGTGTGAGGAGTAGCCCAAGTAGCCGCTGCACAAATGGTGTCAATAGGCAGTCTGTCTTGGAAGGCTATGGAAATAGCCAAAGCTCTGGTGGAATGGGCCTTAGGTTTGTTAGGCAGCTTTTGGTGTCTAATTTCATAAACAAGGGAAATCAGAGATGTTAGCCATCGAGATAATGATACCTTTGAAACTGAAAGTCCCTTCCTGCCTTCTGCATAGGAGACAAACAGTTGGTCAGATTTTCTGAATTGTTTTGTTCTATCCAAATAGTACCTTAACTGACGATGAACATCTAGCCAGTGTAATTTTTGTTCAGACCTATTGGAATATTCTGGAAAAAACACAGGGAGGTCAATGGTTTGATTCAGGTTAGACGTCGAGGCTACCTTAGGCAAAAAGGACGGGTTGGTTCGTAAGGATACCCTGTCCTTATGGAACAACAGATAAGGAGGTCGACAGCTGAGTGCATGAAGTTCCGAAACTCTTCTAGCTGAAGTAATGGCTACCAGAAAAAGAGTTTTCCATGATAGCAATTTTAAAGAACAGGAAGCTGCAGGTTCGAAAGGGGGAAGAATCAAAGAAGTAAGAACTAAATTTAGGTCCCAAGGAGAAGGAGGATTTCTTATAGGAGGTCTGAGAAGAAAAACTCCTTTCAAAAAGGCTTTGCAAAGCTTGTGGGACATTAAGGCAGACTCAGAAATACCCACATGAAAGTTAGAAATAGCTGCCAATTGAACTTTAAGAGTAGAAGGAGATGAACCTGCATGGAAGAGTTCAGCTAGAAAATCAAGGACTATTTGGATGGAAGCAGTGAAAGGATCTATGTCCCTTCCTTGAGCCCAATATGTGAAGCGTCTCCACTAACTCAAATAAATCTTCCGAGTGGAAGATTTATGGGAAGCTATCAAAATATCTCGAACGGAGTGAGATAATTGAGGAAGCCTGGCTAAGGTTGGAACTGGAGGAACCAAGCAGTGAGGTTCAGAGAGGGGAGGGAGCGATGAAACTGACCCGACTGGTGGATCAAAAGATCTGGAACTAGGTCCAGATGCCAAGGTCGCTCCAATAGAAATTGATGTAGAAAGGGGAACCACACCTGTCGAGGCCAGTAAGGAGCAATGAGGATCAACGAGGCCTTCTGAGCGATAGCTTTCTGTATCACTTGAGAGATTAGTGGGAAGGGAGGAAATGCATACAGAAGTCCCCGGGGCCAAACTTGGACTAGAGCGTCTCTGCTGGGTTGGCCTGGTAAAGGGAATAGAGTGAAATAATCTCTGCACTTGCTGTTTTGGGGAGTAGCAAAAAGATCGCAGCAAGGCTGACCCCACTTGAGAAAAATTTCTCTCACAACAGAGTCTTTCAGAGACCACTCGTGAGGCATGAGAATAGCTCTGCTCAACTTGTCCGCGATTTGATTGGACTTCCCGGGGATGTGCGTTGCTATCAGAAACCGCTGAGAGGAAATCGCCCATTGCCACAATCTGAGTGCTTCTCGACACAGGGGGTAGGACCTGGTTCCGCCTTGTTTGTTGATGTACCACACTACAGACATATTGTCTGTCTGGATTGCAATCGTTCCTAAGGGAAGAGAGTCTTGAAGGGCTTGCAACGCTAAAAGCACTGCTCTCATCTCCAGAACATTTATATGCAAGTGGCATTCGTCTGGTTGCCATGTGCCCTGGACCGTCCTGCCCTGATAATGCCCCCCCCACCCGATCAGGGAGGCGTCCGTTGTCAGAGTAGCAACCGGAGCGGGAGGAGCAAAGGGTCTTCCCAACAAGAGCTGAGGGGAAGACATCCACCACATGAGATGATTTCTGCACGCCTGCGTGATCAAAATGGTGTGGGACATTGGAAGTTGCTGGTATGACCATTGTGTAAAGAGCATCCATTGAAGGATTCGCATGTGGAATCTGGCTAATGGAAGCAGAGGTATGGCCGCCATAATTCCCAACACTTTCAGAACTAACCTGGCTTTGATTCTGTTGTTGTTGAAAAGGAGTGAGACCAGTTTGTGTATGTCTGTTATTCTCTGATCTGTTAGTCTCGCAGACATGTCTACTGTGTCTAGATTTGCGCCTATGAAGGTAATAGTACGACAAGGCGACAAAACAGACTTTTCGCAATTTATTGAAATGCCTAAGTTTTGACAAATGCGAAAAGTGTAATCCCTGGCCTTCAGAAGGAGATGCTTGGTGGGAGCTGTGAGGAGCCAGTCGTCCAAATATGGAAACACCTGGAATCCTTGTCGTCTCAGGTGAGAAGCTACCACTGCCATGCATTTGG
This sequence comes from Protopterus annectens, assembly GCF_019279795.1. Taxonomy (NCBI): domain Eukaryota; kingdom Metazoa; phylum Chordata; order Ceratodontiformes; family Protopteridae; genus Protopterus; species Protopterus annectens. The sequence continues at coordinate 68,659,475 of NC_056733.1, read as the reverse complement.
TAAACACCCGGGGGGCAGTGGTGAGACCAAAGGGCAGGGCCCTGAATTGAAAATGACTGGTTCCCAGCCTGAAGCGGAGGAATCTTCTGGAGCGTCTGTTCATTTTTATGTGATAGTACGCATCCTGAAGGTCTATAGAGCACATCCAGTTTCCTTTTCCCAATAGGGGAAGGATGGACTGCAGCGTGACCATCCGAAATCTTGTTTTCTTGACTGATCTGTTCAAGATACTGAGATCCAAAATTGGTCTCCAGTCCCCTGTTTTCTTTGGAACTAAAAAGAACCTTGAGTAGATTCCGGATCCTTGCTGGTCTGCTGGAACTGGCTGAATTGCTCTTTTCGCAAGCAGCTTTGAAATTTCCAAAACCGCTAGATCCCTTTGAGCAGGTGGAACATCTGGAAGGGATTTTTTTGATTGATTTGGAATGCGAAGAAAGGGAATAGAATAGCCTTCGGAAATGACGGACTGTACCCACTTGTCTTGAGCCAGGGATAGCCAGGCTTCTGGGTACAGTGACAATCTTCCCCCGACTGCCTCCGAAGGTGGGCAGTCGGGCAACACCTCAGGGATGCTGAAAGGGCTTATCAGAGAAAACTTCTCGATTGCCCTGGTTCTGCGGAGCCCCTGCCTCGAGGCGGCGTCTACCATTGTTATTCCCGCCTCTGCCTCTGGCCGGGAACCGACTCTGTGCGTCAGGCGAAGTCCCTTGAGATTGTTTACGGAACCACATTTTCCCACTTTTCTGGCCTTTGGGGTAAGGCCTAGAAGGAGTAGAAAAACGGACTCCGACGGCAGAAAGAGTCTTGCCATCAGTCTCGCACCTAGTCAAGGTTTCTTTCACTTGAGGACCAAAGAGAGATGATCCATCGAACGGGGAATTAGTGAAAGACGTCTTGAAGGGGTCCGCAAAATTGCATAGCCGCATCCAGGCATGCCTACGTAAGGCCACACCTGTCCCTGCGGCCCTGCTCGCTCCATCAGCCGCATAAGAAAGGAGGCGCATGGAGGAGTTGGTTATGGAGTTCAGGGTAGCCAGCTGAGTGTTCATCTTATCTTGAAAACCCGCAGCTGTAGGGTCCTTCAACATGTCACTCGCTTCTTTGATCAAGTCCCTTTGAAGACGAGTAAAATGACACAGGTAGTTCAGCGAACGCATAGTAAATGTCGCTGACGAGAACATCCGCTTCCCGTACCTGTCCATGGACCTAGATTCCTTGTTAGGTGGATGGACAGGTACTGAAGGATCAGCTAGTTCCTTCTTAGTGGCAGCAGCAACCACCATAGCATCCACAGAAACCCCTTTTGTCAAGAACTGTTTGTCTGCTGGTGCTGTTATGAATTTGGAGGGTCTCCTGGGAGTGGGGTCCACTGAATCAGGAGCCGTCCATGCCTTTTTAGCTACCACCTGCATGAGGGGGTCAAAGGGGGGAGACACCCAGGAGGTGGAAGGACGAGAGCCAAACGCCTCAAGGTACACAGATTCATCCTCCGAAGGGTTGAGGGCTGGCCAATTTCCCCTCTGTTTGAGGATTTCCAGAATGTCTGCAAAGGAGACATCTTCAGAAGGGGAACGGGGGGAACCCTCGGAATCCTCTAAATCTGTGTCAGATGTGATGGACTCAGGTGAGTCAATGTGTTTCCTCTTACACTTCCTCTTCCGAGGGGGCTTCTCTGCCAAATCTGGAGAGGCCTCGGAAGAGGATGAGATCCCCACAGGGGGTTCCTGAGGAGCTGGCTCTCTGCGGTCCGGGATGAGGGAGTGAGTCGACTTGACCTGAGGCACCGTAGAGGGAGGGGCGGACGGAGCCGACTGTGGAGTAGAGCCAGGCTCTAACACACTCCGCATGACCTCGAACGCACCCCTGTCAGGCAGAGCCAGAGGTCCCCGCTCCGAGAAGCTGAGAACCTCCCTCGGCACCGACAGTGATGGCTCCGAGGCCGATGTCGGAGCCGAACTCACCAGTGCCGAAGCTCCGAGAGGAAGAGCGGGGTCGGACAAGGGTCCGATGCCACTCACCCCCTCGGAGCCGACGAGGGAAGTCCGGCGCCGAGATTCCTCGAAAGAAGAAATCGGAGCCGAAGACATCTGTATCGGCTCCGACGCTACCACAGTCTCGGTTCCGACACGCCCTGGCTCCGAGCTCAACGGAGTCGGAGGAGGAACATATTGATGGACAGGGACAGGCATCGACTGATGAGTCGGGCTCTGAAGCATTTGGGCCAGTGCCTCGGACTTAAGAAGTCGACTCACTACCCTCTGAAGGTCATGATCCGACAGCCTCGATGACCTAGAGGAGTGAGATTTATGGCTCCGTTCAGACAGCAGAGGAGATGCTGGAGCCGAATGAACGGAGCCAAGGGATGGTGACCTAGATCTCTTCCTAGATGTCGGCTCCGAAGGTCTGGTCGGAGCCGACAAGGAATTTAATACCTCGGCTCCAGCCGGAGCCGAGGGAACCACAGAAATTGCAGACTCATCGGCTCCAGCCGGAGCCGATGCAGACGCAGGTTTAGAAGCCTTAGGTCTCGGCTCAGTAGCTGGAGCCGAGGACCTAGAAGCCTTGGAGGGCTTCCCAGAGACAGAAAGGGAATCCTCAGGCTTAAGTAGACCCCTTAGGATCAACTTGTTCTTTCTTTCCTGCAGGACCCTGGGACTGAAGCCGTGGCATACAGCACAGGAGTCCTGCAGGTGCAAAGGCCCCAGGCAGTAGACACAAGAAGTGTGACCGTCTGTCAGAGACATTTTCTGACAGCACGCATCACACTTCTTGAAGCCTGAGACCTTTGTGTCTTTAGACATCCTATAAAAGAAAGTGTAACCACACACACCCAGTCAGACACACTGATTACACTTATCTTATTTTAAAACTCAAAAATAAAACAATTAACTAAGTTTTAATTAAGAGCAACACACACACACCACTAGGGAATGGGGGAAGGCCTGAAGGGCCGAGGGAGAACTTTTAAGTTCTTGTGGGAAAGAAACGGGATTTTATGAAAAAAGGGGTAGAAAACCACTAAACTAAGGGAAAAAGTAGTTAAACTTAAAAATATAGGGGTTTAAGTATCCTAAATTACTGAAAATACACTTACCAAGAAGCCGGTAGAAAACCAACACCTCGATCGCTGTAGCGGCAAACGAGATCTGAGGTAACTCTCGCCTAGCATTGTGGGATATAAGGGGAGCCTCGAGCCAGTGGAACCAACTCTCGAGCTTTTAGAGTGGCCGAGTCGGAGCCGAGGTCGGCTCCGAACCCATCCAGCAAGAATGAAGGCGAGATAGACAACTTAACATGCATCTATTATCTGTTCACTGTCCCACACAGTGATACAAACTTTAGTGCAGAGGTGAGCCTCTGAGGTAAAGCTTAGTCCCTCACACAACTAAGGTATGATGGCATCCTATATAAAAGCAAATGGGTAATTCTGTTTTTTTTTTGGATGCAGATTAAAAACATATTTTTATTTTATTTTCAGCTATGGCATTATTATTACAATTAAGGACTGCTGTCCTGTTTATAATTTTATAAATTGAAGTTTAATGCATAAAATCTGTATTTTGGGCCCTAACATAAGAATTTTACTGTCTGTGCATCTCAAAGATAATGCACTGAGATTTTTAAGACAGAATGCATAAACACCCCTGCATGAAGGCTTATTTGTATGTATAAAAATAATAAACTATTGTAACTAAATAAGCATTTTTTTTTAATTATTTCAGCCATTTGAATTAAGCCCAGATCTGAACATTTAACGTGGTTGAGTACTGCTATTAAAACATGGGGAAAAAAAGGATCACATGCACATTATTTGAAATACAAATTCTAAGCAGTGGTAAGTTTAGTAGTACAGCTTAATGTTCTGGGGAAAAGTAGGCAGCTAAATGAAGCACTGATTAGCTGTCCAGATCAAACGATGATAAATTAACCTAATAAAAGTCAGGATGAAAAATTCTCTTTTCATTTAACCATTATGACAAAAAAATCCTGTTTGTTAGAAATAAGACAAGACAAAATTTCATGGACTGTGGGGTTTAGCTGCAGTTACATGGAATGATACAATGTTACAACATGTAGTGTAATACTGCATGACAGTAGAGCACTGAGCACTTGCTTTTATTTCTATCCATGGCAGCAGCAAAAGTTAACATTTTGGTTCTGTTCAACCATGCTTCTGTTTTACTCCTTTAACTAGTTCGTGTTTGCCCATTTTTTTTTTTTTTCAAATTTTTACCATGTCTGAGAACCTAAAAAGATGCTTCCTTTCTGTTGAGAACAAATGTTCACTGAGGGATAACTGTCCTGCAGCATGTTGTCAAACATTTATGGAAAGGTCCTGGAATTGTTAGACATAGAAACACAGTTTCCATACTGCCTGTTCTGCTTTGTCCTAGCCAGTACATTACTGTAACCTTTACTCAGCTATCAAACTTCCCGCAACTTATCCTGTAAACATTAAAATCCTGTCACCGCTTTTGCACCCACAGACTCCAGAAGGAGTTTGTCGGCTGACATCCTCAACCATTCCAAAAGACATACTTCATCATTTCTGCCTGAAATCTCATCATGCTTAGATTCAGAGCCTTGCCCTTTCCTGTAACATAATATTTATTATACAAATGTGATGTGTATAATCTTTGTTCATACTTCTAGGACATCTCTATGCTACTCTGATCATGAGTACGTATTTGTTTGCAGATATTACATGTGCAGATAGCTGTTTGCCAGCTCCCTGACAAGACAATCAGCTCACAAAAGAGTCATCACAAATGACCAAAACCCCAGGAATTGTAAACAGCATTCCAAAACAGAAAGACTCAAAAAATAAAACCAATTTGAAGGGTGGAAAGCCCCCATGCACCACCAGATGTGGGGACTTCACCCTTATACCCCCACTCTAAGGCTGTACGATCATGAGTAAAGGGGATATTCCCAGTACACTATTAAGTTGGCCTTCTGTTGAAAAGTCCATCAGTTGCATACTAGTGAGTGGCCATATCAGTGTAGTGTTTACTAATAAATCCAAAGAAAGAGTCAAGAGGAGTTCAGAAGCAGTCCACCACTCAGTTTCTGCACAAAATGACCTTGTTAACCATCTACCGTTTTGAGACATATGGACTTCATCAGATACATAAACCCTATAACAGGGTTTATGTTGACTGATGAAGTCCATATGTCTCAGGAGGTAGAGGCGGTAACAAGGTCCTCATTTTGTGCAGAAACTGAGTGGTGGACTGCTTCTGAACTCCTCTTGACTCTTTCTTTGGATTTATTGGTTTTTGTGGAGGAGTCGACCGTTTTGTGATTTTGTAGTGTTTACTAAGCAAGTCTAGCTGCCCTGTATGCCGTTATGATGTACATTTTACATAAAGCAGTCAGTCATTCCTCATCTGAAAACTAAGTCAGATTTTTAATTTTATTCCAGTTTCCCCAAGTTCTATCCCTTTTTGTTACTGCATGTTTAACATTTACTAAACAACCAGTCAGACTGTGACAATGGGTCAGTCATGGGATTTAATGGCAATAGTACCGGTCTGGGAATGCACTGGTGCCTTGTGCTGTTGGTGCAGTTGGGATGAAGTAACCAAAAGCATACACAAAATTCTTTGGTGTGAACAGTTGCAACGGTGCAGTTATAAAAGACCCTCAGGACATTGTTGAGCTTTTAGTTACAACGTGCTTAACTGCACATTCCTCCAGACACAATCATTTGCCATTTTGTGTTCCTCCTCCTCTGCTACTAATATCTGCAGAAGATGAAGTGCATGTCAAAATGCAAATGCATTGGAAAACTGGCAGCTAGGCTAGTTCAGTTTATGCTGGAGACAAAACATTAAAACACATTCATGTGGGCAAGTCTGAACTCCAGTAAGATATTAACAGTTTATGCTGAGATGAAACATTAAAACATGCTCAAGTGAGCAATTTTGAACTCTAGTAAAATATAACAGTTGCTTAAACATGTTCTTTTTATATGTAGCATGATGTAAGCACGGACTTGGGTTGCTGCATGTCATTTTATGCAAAATAAAAAAGAAAAATATGCTGGTGAACTAATACTAGGACACAGAGGTGGTGTGATACTTTTTGGCTTTTCCACTATGTGAGCCCTTCATCAACAGCTAAATACTAGCAGCCTGTTTTCTGAATCCTATGTTGGCCCGGTCCTTTGAAATGTATTATATCACCTGTGCACTCCAATGTCTATATGTCTCTAGTTATGATTATTGTGTGCCTCCATCAAATGGAAGATATGAAAGCTGCTGTCAGTCCTAGACTGCATATTTTAAGTTTGCAGATATGCTCTCTGCATCTATATGCAAACCGGGAGTCACTAGAAAACAGTCTTCTTTCCACATTATCCCATTCACTGTACTGCATATTAAGGAGGTGGGGAACTACCACAGCCATTTAGGTTTCTGTTGCTTTATAACATACTAACTCGCCTGTCATGGAAATGTGCCCACAATGCAATGTTTATACTCAGTGCCATTGTCTTAGTGGCACAGGTGGAAAAACTCTAATCATCCTTGTTTAAACAGAGCAGCTATGGATGACATCAGAAAAGATATGGCAGCCAAGGAACAGTAGAGCAAAGACTTAAAGCTTAAGTCTACAGGGTCAAAACCCAATCTGGAAAGTTGAACTAATGGATGAATCTCAACCTGCTCAGAGCTGTAGCTAGATTATCTGGCACATTTGGCAGTCTCCTGAACTTGCATCCCTCCAACCCAAAGTTGTGAGCCAAAAAGGTAGGTGTTTTCTGAAGCTGAGGACCAAAAAAAATAACTCCAAGAACTCTACCTGAACTATAGCAAAGAGCTAATACAAACTCATTGCTACATTTATTAAGTACATTGTAGCGTAATGAGTTACTGTAGCAAGGAGATTGCATAAGCTCCTTCCTACAGCTACTAAATATACTTGTTTAAGAAGCTATGACAGCACACCCAGCTTTTTAACTGAATGCCAGTAATCCACTCACACTCCAGTGGTATTTGATGATCACGCTCTGTAACGGCTTGTACCCAGGGCAGCCACCCCTTTGTCCTGCCATAGTTACAGCTCTGACTGCAAAACCTATTTCAGGTTCCAGATTTTGACAGTAATTTATAATGATACTTAATTAGTCATGTGCTAAAACATTTCAGCCATCAAATGCTATACTAGTCTGAAATCTTTCAGATCTCCAGGCACAGCAGAGACACCCGGCTTGCAAGCTGCTGGATGATATAAAAAGTGATAGAAATTGCTACTGTTACTGGATGTAAAGCCATAACAATCAGCATTTGATTAATGACCATTTTGGTGGCTTAGCACATGACTAGCGGGAGGATACAGTTATTAAAGGGCACCTTGTCAGCTTTCCCAATGCAGTTACCTAGTCATATGAAATGAAACACATAGGTGTGTGTAGATACAAGCACATTATGTGTATGCATAATTTTTTCATACCGTATGTATATGTACATACATTTTATATATATATATATATACACACACACACACACACACACACATACATGTGCACATTAATATATATACACACACACACGCACATTATATATATATATATATATATATATATATATATATATATATATATATATATATATATATATATACACACACACGCGCATTTTATATATATATATATATATATATATATATATATATACACACACACACACACACACACACAATGTAGTTCATATACATTTATTACATACATTGTATTTCATAATTAGTTATTTACTCAGTCTTTTGTCATATTGTCACATGATGTAAATTTTCTAAACCTTCTACTTTTTTATCAAGGACCTATCAAATTAAGTTGCACATTATTGCATTTGAAATCCATGTCAAGGCTTTGTTCAGGTGAGTGAGTACCTCTGCCTGAGCCAGGACACACACAAATGCTGTAATCTAGTAAGTGACTAGAATTCAGGGCCGTCATATAACATTCATTCATTCATATTTTTACCTGCTTTACTCTGTTCAGGGTCACGGGACCTTTATCTAACAGTAAGTTTAAATATCTCTGTTTATTACGTTAAAGACAGAGGTAGTATATTTTTCCAGTATTTTAAAGTGGCATGTTCCAGCTATAATACTTCAGTGATGCATGTCACATACAAAATTGCAGTCAATTCACAGGAACTGAAAAAAGTGCAGAAATATCTGAAAAATGTTATATACTAATGATTCACAGATAATAAATAAGTGTACCAGAGATGACACAAACACAAAACATTTCACTTTATAGTCTCTGGGAGGTGGATGGGTCCTTTCATGTTTGTAGGTATGATAACTCTTCCTGTTTTAATCCAGTGATGAATGTAGTTGTTTTTAAGTTTTAATTTCCAAGATGGAAGGGTTGTGATCCAAAATTGCCAATATTATCTTGTCCATGTATTGCCTCAGTCTATAGTTGATTTCTTCTTGTTCTTTAAGGGCTTCCATAAGCTAAAAATATAGAAATTGCAGTATAAGTAATCAAGCCATTAAGATTAGATTCAAATCCTAGGACTTTGAAAAACATACTTTATAAAATACACATTCTTTGTCTTTCTGTTTTATAGTTACAAGATGCTATCATTATAGTATTTTTTACAATAATGCACTGCAACTTAATACTGTATATGTTTATAAAGCAGTTATCACTATGACAATTTGGGTGGTTTTCCATGCAGAGTGCGACGTTTGATGGTCACTGTTACTTTCAGCCTGGAAATGGGCATTCAGTGCAACTGTTTGGACAGACATCACAGCACAAGCATGCAGAGAACCATCATTTCCATGTTGATTCAGTCCTGGGGTTATGTATGCAGAGAAAGTGTGTGTGTGTGTGTCTGGAGGGGGGGGCTACTCATATAAAGAGTCAAGTGAGGTAGACTGGATAAGCAGATAATTTTGCTGAATGTTCTGACTGTAAACCGAAAGAGCTAAAACTCAAAATAGCCCAAAGAATTCTTCAACCTTTCCTGGACTGTAGTCCCCTTTAAATCACTCTAGGCTTTATATTCCAACTAAAAATTCATAGCAACTGTGGGACATATGAATTTTTTTGGGGGGAGGGGCTTATTAAGTCTGTTGTCTACTGTTTTTTTATGTATAGTTCATAGGTTCATACTAGGCTATCTGCCCTAGGGCATTTATAAGCCTAGCCAGAGTGTGTTTGGCTTTCGCCACCCATTTTAAATTAATTTTGCTATGCCTTTTATTGAGGTTAGTATACTGTGCCTCTGGTCTAACAGTGACACAGAAGTGATAGCCGGGGTAAACCTACGATCTCCCATCCACTCATCAAGATTCCTCATGAAGAGAGTCAATGTGGGACTCTGCCTAACCTGGACTGGGATTTTATTCCAGAGTGAAGGGAGCCTCTGGGTTATGAATCTGTCCCTCCAGCATGTCCTATTTATTTCAGTGCTGAGGTTCAAGTCTCTCGAGCGCGTAGCTCGATGGGATTTGGATTTTCTGAGATGCAGCATGTCCATTAATTCTGGGTTGGACATGGCTTTGTACGTCAGGCACAGATCGCCTCTGAGCAGGCGGTATGCCACTGAGTAGAGCTGGAGTTTCTTTAACCGGGCAGCATATGGCATCTGTTTGAGCCCGTTGATCCTCTTGGTGAGGTACTTTTGGGGTCTTTCCAGTTGCTGCAGGTGTCTGGTAAGGTACATCCCAAAAGGGGCATTGTACTCAATTATGGGCCTGATGAGGGATGAGTAAAGAGGCACGATGACCTCCCCTGATCTAGATGTGAATCCCTTCATGATTAGGTGGGCTATATAAAATGTTTTTCTAACCACTTTGGCCACGTGGTTGTCAAATGAGAGATTGCTATCAACTTGGGTCCCCAGGTCCCTAATGACTTCTTCTGTACTTAATGCAAAGTACCTATGTGGTAATTTGTGGGCACTTTGTTTTTGCCATAGGGGATGACTATACACTTTTTGGCGTTTAGCTTGAGGCCATGGCTCTGGCACCAGTTGTCTGTTTCTATGAGGCCCCTTTGGAGGATGCTTGTTTCGGCTGGAGAGTTGATTATGGCACCCAGTTTGCAGTCATCTGGTCAGCCACAGTCCTTCCGTGTTGGCCTGTACCGCCGAGAAATATATACCGAACAAGAGAGGTCCCAGGACTGAGCCTTGTGGGACGCCACTTGTAACTGGTTTGGAGTCTGACATGGCTCCAGCAATTCTAACCATGTGGGTTCTGTCCTTGAGCCAGTTTGCAACCCATCTAGTGACATAGGGGTTTATATTTAAGCTGGTGAGCTTATCTATAATGCCTGAGTGGGGTATTGTATCGAAGGCTTTTGCAAGGTCCAGGTAGGCTGTGTGGACCACTTTCCCCTCGTCAATGGCCTTGGTGACTGTTTCAAAGAAATCAACCAGGTTTAAGAGGCAGGATCTGCCCTTAACAAAGTCAAACTGGGTAGGATCCAGTGTCTGTAGGTCCCCAATATCTTTATTTATGAGGTCCATGATGATCCTTTCCATAGCTTTGCAGACCAAGCTAGTCAGGCTTATGGGGCGATAGTTTCCAGGATCCGTTGAGGCACCACCTTTGTGGAGAGGGACCACTGTTGCTGTACGCCACTCTTTGTGTACATATCTTGTAGTAAGGCTAAGATTGAACAGTAGTTTTATGTTTGGGTTTAGCTCTTCTTGGAGTTCATGTAGGACACAGCCCGGGACACCATCTGGTCCCATTGATGCTGTGTTTTTTGCTTTGGAGAGGGCGGCTCTTACCTGAGCATCTGAGATGTCAGGGGGGCAAGCACTCTGTTGGGATAGATATTTGCCCTTTTGGTGGGGAGGGGGGGGAGAAGTTTGTACTGAACCTGTCAGCTAGGATGTTGGCAATGTCTGTGGGCTCAGTGTATTTTTTGTCATTTTGGACTAATTCTGAGCATATCTGGGAATTCCCACCCAGGTTCCTAACATAACTAAAGAAAGCCTTGTGATTATCCTTAGTGTCCTGTACAATTTTTCTCTCAAAGCTGGCCTTAGACGATTTTATGAGTGCCCGTAGTTTTTTGCTAATACTGATCAGAGATGCCTTCCCTTTTTGGGATTTTGCTCTATCATGTAGTAGCTTCCTCCTTCTATTGTATAGTTTGTTTATGGCTGGGGTCCACCAGACATGACGTCTGCCTTTGGAGGATTGGGTCTTGGTTTTATTTGGGATTGCATGAGCCATGCATTCCTGAAAGTGTTCATAAAATGCGTTTATAAAGGCTTCTGCGGTCTGGGCTGTATTTTCCACAGGCCTGGGGGCATTGAAGGATTTCGCCTCGGTTTTGAGGCGTGTGAAATTTGCTTTGGAGAAGTTTTTCACTGTGGTTTTCTGGGCAGGGGGTGGGTTCGGGATGTGAATATCCAGTGAGATTAGTTTATGGTCTGATCTTACCAGTGAGGGATACACTTCTCGTCTGGAGCATAGTGTCCCCATGTTGGTGATGATCAGGTCCAGTATGTTTTCCCCTCTTGTGGGAGTGGTAACAAGTTGTTCCATAGCATTTGAGTTTATAAATTCTAGGAACCTTTGGGCTAGGGTGTTGGAGCTAAAGTAATGCTCCCAGTCTATGTTTGGGTAGTTGAAGTCCCCCAATATAATGGTGTTTGGAGAGACCTTCATATTTTCCAGTATTCTCAGGAAGGCCGAGTGGGGTTCCTGTGTTTGGGAGGGTGGTCTGTAGCAGGCTATAAACTGGAAGGCAGTTTTACCCACAATTAGTTGCACATGGATAGTCTCTGATGCTTCGTGCTGTGCCACCAACCTGGAGGTGTGGGTATCTTTGATGAATATTGATACTCCCTCCTTTTGTGGTTCGGTCCAAGTTTTGGGGCGAAAAGCATGGTATGAGGTATAACCTGGTAGTGCTGGGGTGCTCTCGGAGCCTTGAACCAGGTTTCTGTTACTGCACAGATATCGATGTTCTCCATGCTAAGGAGAGTTTTGAGTGCGTGCATCCTGAGGTTTAGACTTCTGGCGTTGAGTAGCATTACTCTTAGTTTCTTATCCCTTGTGATACCTATGGAGGTGGGTTTGTCTTTTGAGCCTTGCCTAAAAAAGGCACTATGGGGGTAGCAAGAGCCTTTGCCAATATCCGAAAGCCCAGGGTGACAGGTGCAAGCCGTCCCTAGCGAAGCATCGTGGCTTGTCGAGCATGTCATCCCAGGCTGACAGGCATTGGATCCCCTTTGAATGACACCAACACTTAAGCCAATTGTTGAAATTGATCATCTTGTCTTCATATTGTGGCATCATTCTTGGTGAGGGTAAGATGCTACTCAAGGTCAGGGTCATACCGGCCTGGGCTACATGCTCACAGAGCTCCTCTATGTCTCTTTTCATGTAGTCCAGGGAGGTACATCTCAGGTCATTCACACCAGCATGGACAATGACCGAGTCATATTTGTACTTACCTTGGAGTGACCTGAGTGCTTGTGTTATGTGGCGGATCCTAGCGCCCGACAGGCAGCTCACCGTGACCTTCTCCTTGTTCAGCCTGGTGAGCGGGATGTCAGTGTGCCTGACGATAGAGTCACCTAATAGAAGTTTATCAGATGTGTTGTTTAGCCTTAAGGGCTGTGACTGTTCGGCACACTGACTTTGTGAGCTATGTGTTGCACGTGTTTTGTTTTGGGGTAGCGGTTGCTTGGGTGTCTGCTTTGGAGGTCTCTGCTGCTTAGGCAGATTTTTATTTAGAGCCTCCGAGTATGTCTTTGTGTGTTTATGTGTTTGGTTTGTTGTCGTGGTAGGTCTATGTGAGACTGGAATTGTAGTGAGTGTGGTTTCCTTCTCCTCATGACTGGTTACGCCAGTACTGAGTTGAGAGAGCTTAGCCTCCAGTTTGGCTATATGGTTGCATCTCTCACATGTGTTGGAATTTGTTGGGAGGAGGAGAGGGTTGTCTGTGTACATGAGGCAGTTGTAACACTGCCTCAAGATTCCCAGATTCACCAGCTGGACCGGAGAGGAGACTGACAACTGACCTTTGGACATGCTAGAGTAGTATTGGGAATTCCTTTATAATTGAAAAAAAGGGCCAATGGGGAACAAGGTACTCAAGGGGAGTTTGTGAGGGTGTAGTGCTTTTAATTTTTTAGAGCTGACTTATATAATTGCTTTAGTGAGCAAGTGCCAGGTAACTTAAATGCAATGTGTTACAGGTACCTTAAATGCAAAAACGACAAACAGTAACTTTCTTTCAAGTGAAACAAGGAAATAAGTACAGTAAGCAATGCAGATATCACTAGGGATCCACAGAAGTGCTAAAAGGCCGCATTTTAGATGGAATTAGCATTTCAGGGAAATAAACAAACAACAAGCATACAAACAAAGCTAGATTCAGCAGGTCTGGATCTAGTCTATGCTACAGCAAACAAGGTGTACCAATTTCATGTAAGAAGCAGTTCAAATATGCAGGCACTATAAGCCTTTAACCAGAAATTCCCTGCTCAGAAGGGCAGAGTCCAGCCTCTCCTCCCACAAGTGCAGACCGCAATCCTTCTTAACGTAAAATAACTGGCCTGAAGCCCAAGTGCTTAAACCAGAACTAATACACTTTCAGAATAACAGACACTGAGCTCTCAATCAGAAGTTCCCAACTTAGAAGGATGTAAGCTACCTGTCCTGCCACCACAGTGCAGGCCACAAACCTTCCTAATGTAAAACAACTGGTCTGAAGCCCAAGTACTTAATCAAAAAGACTTGGAAATGATAGCTACACTTTAATCAAGTTACTACCAGCAGTAATAAATACAACTGAATACTTTAAAGAATGCTTGGATTAGTGTTCAAGTTATACAAACAAAGCTAGATTCAGCAGGCCTGGATCTAGTCTATGCTACAGCAAACAAGGTGTACCAATTTCATGTAAGAAGCAGTTCAAATATGCAGGCACTATAAGCCTGTAACCAGAAATTCCCAGCTCAGAAGGACAGAGTCCAGCCTCTTCTCCCACAAGAGTGCAGAACACGAACCCTCTTAATGTAAAATAAGTGGCCTCAAGCCCAAGTGCTTAAACCAGAATTAATACACTTTTAGAATAACAGACACTGAGCCCTCAATCAGCAGTTCCCAACTTAGAAGGATGTAAGCTACCTGTTCTGCCACTACAGTGCAGACCACAAACCTTCTTAATGTAAAACTGGTCTGAAGCCCAGGTGCTTAAACTAAAAGGCTTAGAATGAGTTACACCAAGCAGTAATAAATACAATTGAGTACTTTTAAGATGACGCAAAAGCAAAATAAAGTAGGAAAAAACACAAATACAGTAAAAGCAGATACATTTTTTTTTTTTTTTGTGGAAAGAGAGAAAGGAAAGAGAGAAAGGAGTAGCAGAAACTAAGCTGATTGGCCCTCTCAAATGCTCTCCCTGTACTGGGTAGAATGAGGGTAATGACACTATACTGGGTGGAGGGTCCCAGATCAAATTTACACTAGGGGCAGGTAACTGCAGAGCCACCGTCTATAAAAACACTATACCAACAGGGAGGGAGTGAGGGTGGGAAACAAACTGCAGAAATGTTTCACAGCTGAAAAGCAGCAGTGAGCCTTTAAATGAAAGTTTTAAACAGCTAAAGGAGCCACTAGAAAAAAGAGTTTAACTGCAACAAGTTATCATAAACAAACAACCCAACAGATGCTTAGTAAGAGTGGACAATTTCCATTTAATACCTCACACACAGTGAAACTAGCTAGAAAAAATACACAGTACACAAAGTGCTATAAACAACAAAGAAATAAAGAACAAAATAAACAAAAAACAGGATACTTAATGTTATATATTATAGCTCTGAGTTTGCTGAGTGTCCTTCCTTCGATTAGCTCACTGTAAAATATTTATTGATTTTTTGATTTTTTTCAGTTTTTGTCTTTTTCAAGCACACCCATACATACAGGATCTAATTAGTTGTATTATTATTGTAGACAGTATGCATTACAGAGCATTATTTTAGTGAAAGTGGACCAAACAGCCAACATTTATGCCATACAACACCAGTACATTCCTCTGTGAGGCCTACAACTGTGAAATGGTGAACTTTTCTTTGCAACACTAGCTACTCCTTTCTGTACTTCATATCTGAAAAAGAGCAGCATACAAATGGGTTTGTTGTGTGGTGCAGCCCTTACAGTGCATGCATTTTAAGCACCATCTGTACTGAAGTAAGGAATTTGACATGAAGTTCACTTCTTGCACACATATTTCCTATGAAAGACACTGGTAAAGTTTATGTATCCCTCCTATCTCCATTTCTTAAATTATTTCAAAGGGTCTTAGTGATCAACAGGTCTCTCTGGTTTCAGTACCATATTACTCTCCTGGTATGCTTCGCTCCCATCTAACCAGTACCCACCCCATATTACTAAGAAATGCCATAATGGTCTGCTGGTTCCCTTCACCCTATACCTTATAAACTCCATAACACAACATAACTTAGACAATGTAACTTACAGCACTGGTAGCTGTGTCAATGTTTAACCACACCATCAACCCATTTGCCTCACAACATGTCAAAAGGCATCAGAAACTGCTTAAGAACCCTCCTTACATGTTCATAGTCCTCTGCTAACATGAAGATTAAACCATGGGTGCACATAATAACCTTTGAGCTGTCTCTCCTCATTTTATATCATGTAGAACTGCATGACTAAAACTCTGGTATTGGGACACAGACAACAATCTTTTTTACTTAAGACATATGCATACAGAAAAATAACACAGATTACATGTAGTGATGTACATTTAATTTGGCATTGGAGCCTAAAGAATAGGGTAATATCTGGATGTAATTTTCATGGCCTTCACCTGCATTGTGTGTGACTGAAAAGACAGTTGATCTAGACAAAATATTTTGGTCACCCTACATCCTAGTAGTTTCTGTAGTGGGGCTGTATGTAAGGGAGACAGGTGAGCACTCTATTCCTTATACACATGGGGATGGCACTTCCATCTTGGCTGGTTGCAGTGATAATAGAATGTTGCTCCATCCAACTTTCAGTAATGCAAAGTTTGCAAAATGCAGGTTGCAACAGAATAAACTATGATAAAAAAACAGGCACACCCACTACAACATTTGATACTACATCTAACATGAAATAATGCAATATCAGGACATGGTATTTTGTCACGCTGACACGAGTATTTTAAACTACCTTGATTTTCTCTTTGATTCCACCTTTATTTTCAAGTTTCAAAAGCCTAGTGTTACTACAGCAGTTAAAACTAGACTGATTTTACATTTTCTGCTTACTTGGTCTTTGATGGCATCACTTAATTACTCAAATTAGGAGTATGCATGTCTGTATGGCTGTCTCCCAGAATGGAATTTTTTTACAATGTTATACATACATTTATCATAGGCACCTGTGGAAGGAAGCATCAGTCTGAGAATGGCATGACCCCTCATCCCATGAAGTACCTCATGGACAGAATGTTCGCTGGGAGTACTGAATACCTGAATATGCACACAGTAATCATAGATCTACTTCACACCTGCAACCTAATTCTTCAGAGAAAAAAAGGACTTGCACCTCCTTTGGTAAGGCTGCATTCAGATACTCAACCCTTTTACCTGACATATGCTAGCTATTACTCTCTTTGAAGTTCATGCTTCACAAGCAACAATCTTGTAAGGCTATCTCTCAGCACCTTGTATATATAAGCATGCAGTCATTTCTAGAATATTTCTCAATTACCTTTCATGTCACTAGTGCAGTGTTATCCCATCTCACTTCTTTTAGCAACTTTGTCACGGAGGGCATACAACCATTTATCTCTCCCACTGCTCTCTTGTTTTTCTTCTGAACTCTGTGCCTATGATGGCAGCAACTGGCTCCATTGCAGAACCACTTTTCAGTAGTTTGTGATTATTTGCTTTGCCTTGCCAAAACAGAAGCTTAAATAATTGCCAGTAGGGTTTTTTAAGCATTTTGTCAACTGGGGTATTATGCCCAAACTTAGTCATCAGAATGACTGCATCCAGCATGATTACTGTTTGGTGTTTCCATCTTCTTTTTCAACCTTCTATACTATTGACTGATTAACTGGCCGCTGTTGGTCTTCACTGTTTTCATGTAACCTGGTGATTTTTGGGCTTCTGTTTTGTAACATGATGTGAGACATTGCTCCAGCTTTCTTGACTCTGGAACTAATATCAGAAAGATTTGTGGAAGAGAAATCATCTTTTTACTTGGACTGAAACACCTGCCATTTGTGGTCACTATCAGTTAGGCCTAAATGCTGCATTATTTAAATGCATGTTGTAGTACTATTATGTTGCCAGTTTACTGTCTGAATGGATTTTATCATCACTCATTCTGACCTGGGATTATTTTTATGGACTTTGAATCAATTTTCATCTGGATAAGAGAAGAGCTGAACTGGCAGACTGATGAACTGGCAGCTAACTGCTTCAAAGATATAAACACGTACAGTTGTCTTGATATTTTCAGGTGTTTGGTCAGCTTTCTTTTCTCTTGTTCTTCAGCAAGTCTGACAAACTTTGTTGTTTAATTGTTTTGTTACTTAATTTACTGTTTTGACAAGTAATTTGCATTAATAATAGATCATATTTTCAGTACTTGATTTTACTATTGTATAGTTATTGTACTGCCCTGTTCTATTTGAGCTGTAAAGCAGTATAATAAGTTTGAACTTGAATTTGTTAAGGTACTCACAGACACCACTTCCTTGGTTCACTTTTCCTGTTATTCCATGGGGTACACATTAGATTCTCCCTATATAACAGTCCTAAGGGTGGTCACTGGGCTCTCCTTACCTGTTATCCTCTCCTCCTAGTACTGCCATCACCTCCTGTTACCATGTCTGGAGCTCACTGGACTCTGCCTATTTATTACTCTATTCTTGTTATCCTTTGTGGTATCATCGGGCTCCCCTAACTACTACGGTTTCCTTCTATTATTCTTTGTGATATTCCCCAGACTCTCCCAACTTAACGTCCTCTGCTATCACACTCTGAAACACAGTGGCATCTCCCTACTGATTTCTCCCTCCTCGTGTTACCCTGTGAGGTACACATTGAACTCTCCCTTATTACTAGCCTCTCTTCATGTTACTTTCTGATGTACTACCAACATCTCTACACACAAACAGATGCCAGAGAAACAGGAAGTACCAGCAGGAAACCCTGCCATGAAGGTCTAAATGAACCTCAAGTATGGACAGAGGTGTGACAACTCTGACAGTGCCATTCTGCAATATAGTGACACAATGAATATCAGCACTCACAAGGTTAGAGAGTGAGAGTCATGCTTACTGACCTACCTGAGGCAAAAAATCAGGAATATTAATAGGGCACAAAAAAAACTATATGGCACTCAGGACAGCTTGATGCTGCCCACAAAGGGGCAAATGATGCAGTGTGACATGAGGAGGCTCTCCTTGACTCTGTCAAAGGTTACAATGGCTCAAGCAATGAGAGGTACCTTTCCTTCAATAAGAATAGTACCCATATCCATAGATGCGATTATTGATTTTAATAAATGGCATTGGTACTGATTCTGTTCATGCTGGTCCACCTAGGAAGTTATGTGTGTATTACTATCCTGCTTTGCAGGTGAAGGATTGTACTTCTCTCTCCACGGGATGCAGATTCTGAAAGGAGAATTTTCTTCCAAGCAGTGCTTTTACAAGGCATGGTTAATGTGTAAGATATAAAGAAAAAAGAAAGAGTGAAGTAATGCTAGCTATCATCATTGCCTGCAGCCTTAACAAAAATATGTACAATTTAGATATTCTCCTGGTCCTGGAGGATGTGGGGATATGTAATCTCAAACAGACTCAATGAGGAATTCCACACAGTGTACCATAAATTCCAGCATTCGTTCATCATGATTGTTTCATAATAAACAGAACTGGGGAACAAGACTCCACCTTCACACAAAACCCTCTGAATACCAGGGTATTATCCATCTACATAAAGAAATAGTAAGTACCCTTAGCAACACAAATGGAACCGATTTCCACCTACTAATTTCTTCAAATTTCCCATCTATTGCCCCTTGTCAAAATAATATTTACTTAATAAATGAATACACTTGGAAGACAAGGACAATTAAAATATTTCAATTGCCTAATTGTCAGTTTGGATAACTACAGCATCAAAAATGTTTATGCATATTTCTGCTTTTTTATGTCATTTTATTAATAGCAAAAAGTTTTAACTATTTGTTAAAAAGTTCCACCAACAGTGCTGTAGCAATGGCAGTTAAAATGTTTTAGTCCCTTTAGTATTATACACAGGTCATGCATATTTTTATCAACCACAGGAAAAGTTGTGGATAGCAATTAATAAAGAGCTCAAGGATTTTATCTGGGAGGGGAAGACAGCAAGAGTCAAGTGGGATAAGCTGATTCTTCCAATAGAACAAGACAGATTGGGATTGCTCAATTTGAAGTGGTATTTCAGAGCTACACAGTTAAGGCTCCTATACATAGCACAAGCAGAAACTTATAATTCAAAGTGGAAAGGGATGATGAAACAGGGGAAGCTCAAGAAACAGAGAGAGACTGGGATTTTGGATGCAGGCCTTTAAGGAGAATAACAATAATCATACAGAATATTTTATTCATAAAGTAGCAGAAAGTATTCTAAGAACTAAGCCAACATGGGAATGGAGAAAGGAGATTCTGTTGATACGGATGAATGCAATTAGGGATACAGACAATAGGCAAGAGGGGGCTGGAATTTATTTGAGAAAGCTGGTAAAGGAAGCAAGGTATAGGGAGCAAATAACTAGAGGGGGAAAGGTAAAAGAATGGGAAGATGCCAAGAATTTATTTGGACTGCAGGTTAGAGACTGCCTCCCCTATGCAGGAGTGATATCAGAGTATAGGCAAAGAGAAAGAATTAGGGCTGTCCTAAATGAAAGACCAGCACTGATAGATTTTTTAGTAGAATCTAGAACATAAACTGTTGTTAAAAAAGGAATAATTAGTACAGTGTATAAAGTATTGCATGGTAACTATAAGAATCAATCAGAGGAGGTTAGAAAGGATTGGGAAGAGAGACTGGCTAAGCAATTCACAAAGAAACAATGGGGTGATATATGTATGTCTCCCAAATATGCAACAAAATCCAGAAGATTTAAGATTTTTGCTTGGAAATGTTTACTTAGGTATTTTTATACCCCAGGTAGACTCCAGAGAATTTTTCCTCAGGTACACAGCAAATCTTGGAGGTGTGATGAGAAGAAAGAGATAATTGGGAACATATTTTCTGGGAGTTTAATGAGCTGACAGACTTTAAATATTATCAACAGGCTACTCTATCAGAGATACTCAGTGAGCAAATTGGTGTATCTAGGGAAATAATTTTTCTAAGCAACGCTACAGAATCGGAAATGCCTAGACATAGTAAGGCCTTACTGAGTCTAATTGTGGTGGCTGCCAAAAAAGCAATTGGTAGAAAATGGAAATTGAAGTCTAAACCAACCGTACTAAAGGTAGTGACTATAGTAACAGAGATAACACAACTGGAATCGGGATCTTTAGAAAGGGGTAGGAGCAAATTACATAGAAACCTGAAGGTAAGAACAATAAAGGAGTGGCCTGGAGTCCAGAACACTGCTAAATTCACAAAATACTCAATATTTTAGCTGAAAAAACTGGTACCAACATTAGGTTCCTTGGAAGGTGCCTACCAGTAAATATGCCCACAGAGCTTGCATTTGGGGCTGAAAAAGGAGTCCTTTGTTCAAGGGAAATGACCTAGGTAAAGGATTAGGAGACTGCCTCTAGTCTTGTAATTACTAATCCCTCAATGACCTAGATGTAGGAGTAGGAGACTGCCTCTAGTCTTATAATTACTAGTTCCTTGATGACCTAGGTGTAGGAGTAGGAAACATAGCTGGCCTTAGTAGTCTGTCAGCTGTGGTAAAGAGACTAAATATTGTCAGGAGGGAGCCTGTACTTCTCCTCAGGCAGTGTGTATATTCATGTACTTGTACAATATTCATCATCAGTATCAGTTGTTGTTTTTCTTTCAACTTTTCCCAGTTAGGGGTCGCCACTGCGGAACTCTGGTCTGCTAATGATTGGCAGTAGATTTTTACGGTGCCAGCTTGACACCCAACCTTCAACGAAGGCACGCCCATTCACGCATGTCTTTCAAACGCTACTCAACTGTGGGGAGGACATGTAGACTCCACACAGAAGGCGCTCCAGCTGAGAATCGAACGGGAGAACCTTTTGCTGTGAGGCGACAACGCTACTGCTACACCACCGCGTATCAGTGACGTAGTAAAATTAATAATGAGTGGTAAGAGTGCAAGCAAGTATGAAATCTGGTAATCAAGCAAGAGTAGACAAGCTGATATGTCTTGAAAATTTGCAGTGGCAAACCTTCTTCTGATCTTGCAAAGAACTTTCACCTTATAATGCCTACAGAATGTCTGAAAGGAGGTCCACATAGCTGCCTCACAAATACCTTCAGTAGGAACCTTCCTAAAGAGGCATATACAATGCCTGTTTCCCTTGTGGAGTAGGTTTTAGTATCTCTTTGTAGGATTTTCTCATATTGGTCATTACAGAAAGAGACAGAAATAGATACAACCAACCAGTCACTTAAGAGTTTACCTGGAAACTGATTTGCCTTGTTTTCCTGGTGTAAAAGAAACAAAGAGCTTCCTGTCTTACTTGTCAGAAGTTTTAGTTCAATCATTTTAATACCTCTGATCTCTCTGTACATCATCATGTGAAAGAATATTTCTCCCATATGTAGAACATTATCATACAATACTGGGAGATTAAAAATATTTAATATAAGGCCAGCTTCAAAACCAACTTTGGCATAAAACTGGGTTTGGTCCTGAGATCCATAAAGTCCCTTTGTAGGGTTTATTTCCACATTAAATCCTGTAGTTTATAAGTTCTCCTGTTTAAGGGATTTGGCACTGAAAACAAAGTTTTTAGGATGAGAATCTGATTGGTGCAGAGCCAGCAGGTTAAAAAAAGGAGGAACAGTTAGCTTCTCCATTATAAAGTTAACATCCCACAGTGAGGCACTGGTTTCATTAAGGGCCTCAAGTGAAGGACCCCTTTTAAGGGATGCTTGGCCATATTGACAGATGCCACTGGAGGTTGAAGGAGCAAGCAAGTCAAGACAGCTGAAAGATGGAGGCATAAGAAAGGTTTGTTTTGTTAAATAGGCTTGTTAAGTAATGCAAAATTTACTGAATCAAGTCTGCCTTGATCTGTAAGCCCTGTAAGCCATGTCACATAAAAGAAGTGGAAAATCTAGCCCACTTAGCCAGGAGCTATTCTCTAGTAGCAGGTTTTCTAGCTTCCTTTAATATATGCAGTACTTAAGTAAGAAAGAAAACCATATGATGGATTAGGGTCATAAATTTCATGCTGTTATATTGTGGCTTTTTAGATTTAGGCAAATCACTGTCATTTCCTGTTTACTTAGCCATCTGTGCGAACGTAGGATATATCTTCTTTTCTGCCCAGCTACAGCAGGTGGGAAGGTCAGAACTGTCTTGTCCAAAGAGGCAAAATAATAGGAGCTTGGCTGTGTCTTGTGCAGCTTTGAGGATATGGAAAGGGGAGGAAGACATACAGCAGCCGTTATTCCATAGGATTAAAAACACATTAACTGCCAGAGGACTCTTGAAAGGATCTGTGTCACAAAACATTGGGATATTGTGACTCTGGGGAAAGGCAAACAGATCTGTCTCTGGAATACTCTGTGTTATGGTTAACTTGCCAAAGTCATGGGTGATGGTTTGGTTCTGCTTAGCTGATCTGCTAAGGAGTTCGGGGATGAACATAAATAGAAAGGCCTGAAGTTGTAGGTCATGCTTGGCTGCCAAGTTCTTGGCATACAATAGCCAGTCTGCACAGTTGGTATGAATGAGTTTCTCCTTGCTTATGTACCATGTAACACCTATAGCAATCCCGGCTTCCAGACAGCTTTGAATATCTGTAGTGCATAAACAAGGGCCAGTATATTTTTGATACTGATGTGTATTTTTGTGTCACCTGTTTTACCTTCTGAGCCTTCATGGCACTTGTATGTATTCTACCAGGGCAAAGTCTGACATCTATCTTCAGATTTTTGGGTTCCGCGTGGGCTCATAAATAGCATCTCCATGTTGGCTAGCACTGGAGAAACCCACTCTCTGAGATCTTTTGGATGCCAGGTACAATTGGTAGCAGCTTCTTCAGCAAATGAAGATGCTGGCACCACATGTCCCTTAGGTATAGATGAATTTATCTCTTCTGCAATCTTGCGAGTCAGCCAAGGTTGTTATGTACTTGAAAACTTTTAGAATGGTCCTTGGTATCACATTGGTCTTACTTGCTCGAGAGAAGAATGTACTCCGTAGGGAAACATTTTCTGAGGGAAGGAGCTGTCTGCTTTTTTGGTGCCCAGTAACATACCTGAGTGTCTTTTTATGAAAAGGAGAAATACTTGCTTTTCTGTAGTTCAGTGAGATGCCTAAGTTGATTAGACATGACATGGTGTCGTCTGGGCAGGTGGCCTGGATATAGGCAGAGGGAAATATTAGTACCTTCAACAGGAGGTGGGGAACCTGAAGCAGGTCATTCTGTAAATACCTTAGGAGCAGTAGACAGCTCAAAGGGCAAGGATGTAAATGGCAAAATGATGTGATTCTGCTATAAACCTCTGGAAGTTTTTGTGCTTCATGCAGACAGGAATACGTAGATAGGCATCCTGCAAGACATGGCAACTGTGAGTGCATCTGATCTGACAAAAGTAAGAGAATGAAATATTGCAGGGGAATTTAGCACTTTTAACTTTTTTTTAATGATCCAAAATTTGTTTAACTTGGAAAGAGATCTAGAGAAGGTCTGCAGTGTCCATCCTTCCTAGGCTCCAGGAAGAGTTTGGAGCAATATCCTGTCTCCTCTACTAGCAGTACAATTTCTACTATAGCAGAAGAGAGCATTGGGTCTAAGATGGTATCTGATCCATCTGATCCACTGATGTGGACAGCATATCCAGAAATGGTGGAAAGGATGGGAGCATCATGGCTTTTCATGTGTTCCACTGCATTTGTTGAATTGCTGTTGAATGTTGTCAGCATCTTTGCTTGTTGTAGACTGCTTTGTGTCAGGTGCTGTAGTTTGTTGTGAGGTCATGCAAGCCAGAGAAAAGGCAGAAGATGATCTTTTTTTATTTATTTTTTAACACCCTCTCTCTTTTTTTTATTTTTTTTAACTCCCTTTCTTTTTCTCTGGAGTTGTGTGACCTCAGACATTGTACAGATGTGAAGGCAGAGTCCTCATATAGATGGCATGCAGATTTAGTCTTTTGCATAGTTTTGTATTGTGCTTTGTTAAGCATACCATTGTTTGAACTCTAGATGTCTGTTATGATTTTTGTATCATGACTAAGGAAGGTGCAATATTTCTGATAAGCCTGAAAGGATATTAACTCAATTTTGTAAACTAAGACCGTTTCCTTAAAGTAGGAAAACTTCTTTTGTCAAGTAGAGAGGAAGTGGGACAATGGAATAGCCAGAATTGAGAGTTATTGTCTTGTCTGCGAGAGAGATCATCTCCCCTGCCTTGACTGCCGCTTCTATATTACATAATCAAATTTTTAAAACTTCGAACGTCATATGGTCAACACCATATGATTGAACTTTTAAAAGTTCGAAAATGTAATAAAAAAAAATAAACCAAAGAAAAAACCTACCTGAACGATTTAAGCGGGGGGTGGGCAAGCCCCCCTGTTCCCCCCACACCAAATATACCAACTCTGAGATCACACTACAGTGCAGAAAAGTGAAATCTTCCCATTTCGCACTGTATGGAGATCTCCAATGAAACGGTCAAACTTTCAAAAGTTCGATCATATGGTGTCGACCATATGACGTTTGAACTTTGAAAAGTTTGACAACGTGATATAGACCCAGACTACCTGCTTAGCTTTTGCCCTCTCTCCAGTGGCTTTTCTCCAAGGCCTTTCTTTGTCTGAATTGCTCAGCCTGGAATTGTTTCCAAAAAAAGATCACTGTTGGTTGGAAAACTCCAATTATACTTGGTTATCAGGGAACAGAAGAGTTGTTTTACAATCTGCCTCATCTTACCTTTCTCTTCCAGCCTTAAAAATACATCCTTTGGTGATGAAAACTAAATAATAGGGTTGTGTCAATGGGTGCATTCGGAAGATTCCTTTTAATATAATTTTTCACAACAGATGTATTTTGAGCCATGCTTGTCTTCTGATCACTGTTCAAAAGGCAGCATCCCTAACTGTCTGTGGAGTTGCGCCACATTTGGTAGCATACTTGCTCACTTTTAGCAGGGTTTGAGGCAATTTCAAGAGTGTTTGCTTCAAGGCTATATTAGGTATTTCTTACATCGTGCCTTCCATCAGTTTAGGCTGGGTTTGCAGTTGAATGTTACAATGCCTTGTACAGCGGCCCTATCTGGAATATGTCTCTTTTTAACAAAAAAGGAGCATACCATCGGCTGGCACCACTTTACAGCCTCTGATTGCATTCAGTGGAACAACCATAGGGTCAGCTGCTGGGTTTTGCATAGGTGTTTAAGTTTGTCCTCCATTTTATAAATTCAGCTTTGTTGACTTCTCCCTGATGGCAGTGAATCGAACTTGCAGAAACATTCTGGAAGGCATCTTTGAATGCTTGAAGGACTAGAAGACTATGTCCATAGGCTTGGATTCCGCACACCCACAACTCCCGTTATCTTTTGTGGCAGATGGCTTCCCATTTAAATGTAAATTGCTCATGCATTAAATTTAGAGCATTCCTAAAGAAGTCATCTTCTGTGAGGAAACCTAAAAACAAGGATTTGTCTTCATTCCGTGTTGCATCCTAAAGATTTTTTCAGCTGGCTGGAATATACAAAATACTGTATACTACGGTTTGAGTTGGACAGCTGTTCAACGAGGGGGTATTTCTTTAGGTGGAAGAAGCAGCAATGGAGATAGATGACTGTTCTTGTGAGGGTTCAGGGTTATTTGCCCTCTCGTATTTGGCAAAGCATTGGAAATCAACAATAGCTGCAGCCAAACCAGGCATGGGAGAGTGGAAGACAACATGGTGCTGGGCAGCATATCTAAAGGGTAAAGAGTTGGTGCTTTGGTCATTTCTTCTTTTTTGATCAACTGAAAGGCTCACTTCTTGGCCAGGAGCCACAAGTTTCTACACCAGACTCACAGGAAAAAAGATTATCACATAAGCACAATCTGTTCTTTAAAACTTCTCTAACAATTTGAAAGGAAACCCCCAATTTGGCACTTATAATAGATCTGGATGTTGCATGGATGAGCCAACAAACAGAATACTGATTGGGTAGTGCAGTCAAAAAAAAAAAAAAGAATGGAGAATGACACAGGCTGCTTTCGACTTTGTACACTATATTCTACTGTTGCTGGCAGCACTGAGAGAATCCAACCCCCTACATGGTAAATCCAAAACACAGGAAGTCAGATCAGGTCAGATGGTTGGATGTCTGCTTGTGTCATTCTTTCCATTGCACTGTGAGTGACATTGAAACACTGATTTTTATAATGAAGATAGCTGAAATATTATAAAACTGATGTGTTATTAATATATATTTATCACAAACACTATTTTTGCAACTATATTATACACATTGTTCTCTATTTATCTAAACCTGTTTCTGCCCAAAGACTCAAGTAATGTCTTAAAAGGGTCCTTAGTCCAGTCATTTAATAAATAAAATAACAGAATATTAAACAAACAAACCAACATCTGGTTGTCATGGTGGACTCAGTGGGTTAGAGTGGTGGACAGCTTTCTGATCCTACAAGAATTACAAGTGGAATGCCGACAGGTTCATTTCTTGGTCCACTTCTTTTTGACATTATCTTTGTAGATGTGCTAGTTAATAATAATATAGGGCTTATCAAGTCTGCCAATTACTACATACTGTGTAGAATTATCCTTTCCCTGTCTTTCACTATAAAATGAGTTGGACAACGTTCATACCTAGTGTCAAACCACAGATGTGCATTTAACATCAAAAATTGTAGTACTTTGTAATTTAGCAGGAAAGTGGTCTCAGATAGCTATTACATCAAGGGCCAGACACTTACTATGGATCAGGTTGCTAAGGACCTGGTAATTATGGCTGATGCTGGATTCACCTCCAATCAAGATGTTACCCTAGCTGTTTGCAAGGTCTACTGGGTAGCAGATATGATGCACAAAAGGATCCACTCAGGGGAGGTCATTGTTACCTATCTTTGAAGTGCAAGTTATAATGTGCCATTCTATAGGTCGTTAACCAAGTCCCTTGTTCAAGTAAGAAACATTCAGTGATTCTTTCCCAAGAAAAAATAGTGGTCTAAATTAAATGAGATAGGAGAAGGCCCATCTTTCATAACAGAAGGACTAAGGTTGGCAGGCATTAGGACCACCAGGCAATTAAAATCTTCTCATATTGTCAAATATGCTCCCCAGTCCCAAAATGCACTGTGATGCCAAGCCTCTGCAGACCTTTATATTGCTAGCATTTGGAAGAGGAAAATTATCCCAGGCTAACTTCTGGATTTTTAAAGTCAATTTCTCAGTATTTGTAAGTAAAAACATATTAGTTTTTTTTTTCAGTGCTCTGATTATTACGCTTTTACATTACTAGTCATTTTCAAGTTTTTTTTTAATATTGCTTGCCATTTTTCTGTGTGTTCCTACACCCTTTTAAATTTGTTAAAAGGGAATGTTCCTTCCACAAATATGCGTTAAGAAAAAAAATATTTCCCCAGGTCAGGCACTACTTTTGATATCAAGTCTTCTAAGCATTACCGTAAATGTAGATGTTAGAGTGTATTCACTGTTGCAGTCCTGACTTGTAAGATTTCTTGCTGTGGAAGCCCTTGGCTGGCCCAACTACCAGAGTAAAAATCTCCCTCCTCCTAAGGCTGGTGAATGTCCTATCCTGACGTCAGTACGCTTGGGTATAAAGGGAGCCAGCTGACGCAATGACATCAGTTTTTTCTTCTCCCCTAGAAGGTAGGAGCTCTCAGGATGAAGCCTAAGCAAGGGTCAAAGGTAGAGAAAGGGTCCTGCAAGGGAAAACACCCAGGGGGTTCTCTAGTTAGTGAAGAAGATAGGCAGACTACTACTGTAGGCAAGGGGGAAGGAGGGAGGGAAAGAAAACTGCAACAGTCAATACACTCGAACATCTACACGTATGGTAAGTGCACACAACTTTAATATGTTCTTCGTGTTTCACTGTTACAGTCCTGACTTGTGGAATGATTCCCAAAGCTGAGATGAGGGTGGAAGATTATGGGGAAGAGAGGATGCCCTGCAGGATGGCAGTGGCAAATCCTGCTCTAGACTTGATAAAGGTATGCACAGATGACCAGGTAGCAGCTTCCAAAATTTCTTTGGTAGGACTCCTTTCAGGAATGCAGCAGAGGTAGCAGCGGTTCTAGTAGAGTGAGTCCTGAGAGCTTCAGGTGGCTTTTTACCATGATGGCTGTAAGAAAAGAAAATACAGCGAGAGTTCCACTTGGAGATCATCTGTTTGGAAACTGGTTTTCCTTTAGAGCCAATGGCAAAAGACACAAAGTGTTAGTCTGTTTTTTTTCTGAAAGATTTAGTTCTGTCAAGATAGTAGCGGAGCTGTCTGTGCACATCAAAGAGTGAAGGATTCTCTCCCCCTGGTTCTGAGGCTTGGAGAAGAAGGTGGGCAAGTGCATAGCTTGATTCAAGGATATGTCTATGACCACCTTGGGCATAAAGGATGGGTTAATCCTGACAGATACTCTGTCTGGGTGGACAATCAGAAAGGGTTCCACTGCCATGAGAGTTTGCAGCTCAAAGACCCTCCTAGCTGAGGTGATAGCCAGTTTAAGATTTTTAATTCAGCAGAAGCTGCTGGTTCAAGGAGGGGGGGGGGGGTAATGTCAATTTTTCCAGAAGAAAACTGAGGTCCTGTGGAGGTGGGTTGTTTCCTGGGAGGTCTGATGTGAATCACTCTCCTAAGGAACTGTCTCATCAGGAGGTGGGGAAAAAAAGGAGGAAGAATAGGGATGTGGATTGAAATGGCAGAGGTGTGAAGTTTGATGAGGAAAACAATAGGCCTCTGTCAACCAAGGTAGGCAGGTAATCTAAACTGCCAGAGATATTGCCTGAGTTAGGATAGTGTCCTTGATGCCGACACCAAATGGAGAATATTTTCCACTTGGCTAGGTATGATTTCCTAGTACTAGGCCTTCTAGCCTCATTGAGAATGTTTTGAACTTGTCTGCTTATGGTAAGCTCACACGAGTATTTTGGGGGAATTATCCAGACTGAGAGTTTGAGCATCTGTAGGTTGGAATGCACAAACCTCCCCCTGTCCTGAGTCAGAAGGTCCACTCTCTTGAGGTAACTGCCATGGATTTTCATTGGTTAAACTTAGTAACAGAGGGCACCAGTATTACCTGGGCCAGTTTGGGTCTCTCAGAATGACCCTTGGGCCTTCTCCTCCTCTGATTTTTAGGAGGACCCGTGGAAGAAGAGGCAGGGGAGGAAATGCATAAAGGTGGCTACAAAGAAAGGAGAAAGCATCTTTCCTTCAGGCTGTGGGTAGTTTACTCCTGGAACAGAATCTTTTCAATTGAGTATTTTCTTTGGTGGCAAAGAGGTCTATCTGTGGGGATCCCTATTCCTGGACTTTGCTGAGAAATGTTTCTCGATGCAGTTGTTATTTGTACGGATCTATCAAGTTCCTGCTGAGATGATCTGCTAGTGTTTTGAGTTCCTGCGAGGTACTGTGCCATGAGATGTAACCCCAGAGAGTGAGCTGTCTCCCAGACCTGCCTAGCTAGTTGACAAACAGGGTTAAGCATGAGTGTCTGCTTGTTTGTTTATGTACCACATGACTGTGGTGTTATCTCTTTTGACTAGCAGGACCCTGAGTTTCCACTATTCTTTGAAAGCTACTAGGCCCTTTTGAACTGCCATCAGTTCTTTCAAATTTATGTCGCTGTGTCTGAACTAATTTCCCATCTGCCTTGGGACTGAAGGTGCTGGAAATGAGCCCCCATGTCTCTGAAGCATCTGTGGTTAAAGTTTGACCCTGAATGGGAGACCCAGGTTCTGGGCACAAGCCTGTGTCCACCATGCAAATTCCTCTTTCAGGCAAGGGAACAGTGGAATTCCTGTCTCCAGGGTCTGTGAGTGCTGATAACACAGATTCTTGAGGTATCACTGGAGCTTCCTCATGAACAGCCTGGCCAAAGGGATCATGAGGTTATAAGATGTCATGTAATTTAATGCCTTGAGGAATTCCCTGGCTGAGAGGCACTGTCTCTGCATAATGTTTCAGAAGTACTGAGTCAGGAAGGAAACTTTTTCTAGAGGAAGGAAGGAAGGCTTTTTGAGGGGAACAATCCAGAAAGCTCCCAGGAAAACTATTCTGGTGGATGGGTCTGTGCTAGATTTGCAAAGATATATGGTGAACCCCAAGGAGGTGAAGAGGTCCTGAGTGAAGGCCAGATCCTTGAGGAGTTTTGACCGACTTGCGGCTTGAATGAGGCAGCTGTTTAGACAGGGGTAAATTTGGATTCCTCTTGTTCTGCAGAAGGTGATCACAGGAGCTAAACACTTTGTGAATACCCTGGGACCAGTAGACAAGTCAAAGGCCAGTGGAGAGAATTGAAAGTGACTGGTACCTGCCCTGAAGTGAAGAAAACGTCTGCATGAGTCATCTATAGGAATGTGCAAGTAAGCATCTTTTAGGTCTAAGGTGACCGTTAAGGCCTGAGGGGTTATCATGCGAAGAAGTTTTTGAAGAGTCAACATTTTGAATTTTGGTAACAGTAGGCACTGAGGGTGGACAGGTCTAGAATAGGGTGCGAAGAACCTTCCTTTTTGGAAACCAGGAATAGAACCCCTTTCCTATTTGGTGTTCTGGTTCCACTAAGCCCTCTGAACATAGGTTGTGAATCTGAGAAAGGGCCTCAGTTCTTTGATTTTGTGAAATATCTGGGTAACCTGAATATTTTAATGACTCTTTGAAAGTAAGCCTGTAACCATCTAAGATAACTTTCAGAACCCACTTGTTTGAAGTAATGAGGGACCAGTTTTCTTTTAATAGAGTGAGCCTTCCTCCTAGTCCTTCCTCCTATCTTTTCTGGAGAGGGTGGGGGGGTAGGGGGAAAGGAAGAGTTATTGCTGCTCTCTGCCAGGGCCCTGCAGCCTAGAACTCCCCTGCCTGGGGGTTTCTGAGGACCACTGCCTGGGCTTTTGTGATTGATGCTGCTTTCGAGGCCTTTCCCTCCAGGGTTTCCTTTGGCCGGTTTTTAATTGAGAGGAAAAGGACCAGTGTTTGGTGGGAAAATTCCTACTAAACCTAGGAGGCTGAACTTGGAGGAAGTCCTTGACAATTTGCATAGATTTTATTTTTATCTACCATGTTTTTGAGCACAGACTCAACCTTTGACCCAAAAAGGAAGTCCTTATCCAGGCGTGCATTTAGAAGTTCGGATTTGACATGGTCTGGTAGGGTCTGTTTCCTAAGCCAAGCATGCCTTCTAATGACAGACTCAGATACAGCAGCTCTGCTGGAGGCCTCCATAGCATCATAGCTGCAGTGTAATGTGTGTCTAGCCACCTGGAAGCTGGAATCACAAAGGTCCAACAATTCCTTGGAAATGTTCTTGCCCTCCAGAGAGGATATCTTTCTCTTCATTTTATCATATGAAAAGTACAGTTGTGTACACTTACCATAAATGTAGATGTTCGAGTGTCTTCACTGTTGCAGTCATCACTGTAGGGTTCTTCCTGCCGGCAGGCAGCCCTCGGTCGGCCAGAATCCCAAAGTCTGGGTCCGGTGTCGGCTGTGTACTCACCCTCCCTGACGTCAGAGCCCCAGGGGTACAAAGCTCCCAGCCGACGCCACGTTCTCCGGTTTTTCTTGTCCCAGATGTCAGGTGCCCAAAAGTGAAGGCTAAAAGTAAAACAAAAATGTAACATACAACAAACCCCATACCCTGTAGCAAATACACCTCAGAAGAAGGGTGAAGAAGGGAATCACACCAATAAAAGTATAAGAGGGGACAGGAGGGTGGGTAACCCAGACTACAACAGTGAAGACACTCGAACATCTACATTTATGGTAAGTGTACACAACTGTACTATGTTCATCGTGTTTCACTGTTGCAGTCATCACTGTAGGGTTGAATCCCAAAGCCGAGATAAAGGGTGGTGGTTATTGAGTAGAAGGGGCTAGAAGGCCTTGCAAGACTGCAGAAGCAAAGCCTGCCCTAGACTTAGAATAAAGAGGGAGATTATAGTGCTTAGTGAAAGTATGCACTGAGCTCCAAGTTGCAGCTTCCAAAATATCTTTGGTAGGTACTCCCCTGAGAAAGGCAGCTGAAGTAGCAGCAGCTCTGGTAGAGTGAGTCCTAATTTTTCCTGGGATTTGCTTTCCATGATGAGAGTAACAAAATCTGATTCCATGAGCAATCCATTTAGAAATGGTCTGTTTTGAAATAGCTTTGCCTTGGGAATTTGCTGCATAAGAAACAAACAGTTGTTCTGTTTTCCTGATATCCTTGGTTCTGTCCAGGTAAAAGCGAAGCTGCCTGTGCAAGTCCAAAGAATGCAAGATCCTCTCCCCCTTATTTTGTGGATTAGGGAAAAAAGTTGGCAGGTGAATAGTTTGGTTTAAAGCCACTTTAGAAACCACTTTAGGCATGAAAATAGGGTTAGTCCTCAAAGAAACCCTGTCTTGATGAAAAATAATGTAAGGTTCCACAGCCATGAGCGCTTGTAACTCAGAGACTCTCCTGGCTGAAGTTAAATCCAGTAGGATAACAGTCTTCCATGATAAATACTTTATATCAGATGTGGCAGCAGGTTCAAAAGGAGGCAGAGTAAGTTTTTCCAGGACATAATTGAGGTCCCAGGCAGGAATGGGTGGTGTCCTAGGGGGCCTTAAATTAAGTGGATGTGAGAAAATTTTAGGATCTGTATTATAATGTGCAGAGATAGCTGAGGCATGTATTTTTATGGAGGAAAAAGATAAACCCTTATGCAACATATCTGTTAGGTAATGTAGAATCAATGGAATATTTGGAATGTGAGGATCTGATTCCTGAGCATGCATCCAGGTGCAAAATCTCTTCCATTTACCTTCGGAAGATTTCCTAGTGCTAGGCCTTCTGGCTTCTAAGATAACATAAGGCACTCGAGAAGTAGAAGAAGTTATACGAAACGAAAACGCACTGTGTTCTGTAATTGGCGTTTATGTGCGGTACGTGTTTTGGAGTGCTGTGAGTCACATTAAAGTGTTTGAAGCACAACTAAGGAGTCGAGCCTCTTGTTACTTCTCGAGTGCTTTCTGGTTTTGGTTGGACTGTTTTCGACACTTGTCCGTAGTTTTGTTCTAAGATAACATCCATGACCTGTTTGGAAAGGGTAGGATTAATCATAGGCCCTGAATATGCCAGGCTGCCAGGCTGAGAGTTTTGATATGAGAGTGCAGGACCTGGCCCTGATGTTGAGACAAAAGATTTGGAATCTGAGGTAGAATCCAAGGAGGTTCCTGGGATAGATTTATCAGTGTTGAGTACCAAAATTGTCGAGGCCAGTTCGGGGCTAGTAAGATCAGCTTTGGTTTGTCCTGTTTTATTTTTAATAACACCCTTGGTAGAAGAGGTAGTGGTGGAAAGGCATACCCCGAAAGGTTCCTCCAACTGAATGAGAGAGCATCCACTTTCCATGCTAGCTTGTGATATGTCCTTGTGCAAAAAGTCTGTAACTGGTAGTTGTGGGGAGATGCAAATAGATCTATGTCCGGGCAGCCCCAGGCTTCTGTAATCATCTTGAATATTTGGGTGTCTAGCATCCACTCGTGTGGGTCTGACTGGTTCCTGCTCAGGCTGTCTGCCAGAGTGTTTTGTTTCCCTGGCAGGAATTGAGCTTGTAGGTCCACTTTGCAAGCTTGTGCTGTGTTCCATAGAGTCATGGCTAGTCTGCAAAGGGGGTAGGAGTGTGAACCCCCTTGCTTGTTTATGTACCACATAACTGTGGTGTTGTCTGTCCGCATCAGTAGCTGCCCTGGCTGTAAAAGATCCCTGAAAGCCAAGAGGGCATTCTGCACAGCTAACATCTCTTTTAAATTGATATGTAGATGCTTCTGATCTTCTGTCCAAAAACCTTGCAGGCCTTTCCCCTGCAAGTGGGCTCCCCATGCATAATCCGAGGCGTCCGTGGTTATCACTTGGTAGGCTGGAGGTAGACTGAAGGCTTTCCCTTTGTTTTGAAGACATGCCATGGCCCACCAATGGAATTCCTTTTGCAGGCAAGGCAAGACAGAAATCACGGTTTCCAGACTGTGGCAATGCTGGGACTGTACGCTTTTTAGGTACCATTATATCTTCCTCATATGCAGTCTTGCATACGGTATGAGTAGGATGCAGGAAGCCATGTAACCCAAAGCCTGCAGGAATTTCCTTGCAGTTAGCTGAGACATTAATGCCAGGCTTTTGAAAGTTGAAGCCAGCTGTAGTTGTTTTTCTGATGTCAGGAATGCCATCTGAGTTATTGTGTTTAAAAGAGCACCCAGGAAAGTTATCTGTTGAGTGGGTGTCAAATTTGACTTTTTTACGTTCACAGTGAATCCCAGGTACTTGAGTAGATTCTGAACAAATTCCAGGTGCTGGAGTAAAATGTCCTTGCTGTCTGCTTGAATAAGGCAGTCGTCCAGATAAGGATAAATTTTAATTCCCTTGAGTCTGCAGTAAGCTACTACTGGTGCCAGGCACTTGGTAAAGACCCTGGGCACAGTAGACAAGCCAAAGGGCAGCGCAGAGAATTGGTAATGTTTCGAGCCTGCCTTGAACCTGAGGTATCTTCTGCACTCCTGTCTGATAGGAATGTGTAGGTAAGCCTCCTTTAAATCCAATGTCACCATCCATGCATTTTTGCTCAACATTGGCAGGAGCTGCTGCAGAGTAAGCATCTTGAACTTTGGTATATCCAGGAAAGTATTTAAGACTGACAGATCCAGGATGGGTCTCCAAGTATTTTGCTTTCTGGGAACTAGAAAGAGTCTTGAATAAAAGCCTTGTCCCGTCTCTGAATTTGGAACCAGTTCTATGGCCCTCATAGCCATGAGGGACCTCACCTGTTTTAATGCCTCTGCCCATTGAGTTTTTGGTAGGTCTGGCCATCCGTTTGGTTTTGGTAAGGTGTGAAAGTGGAATTTGTAACCTCCTAAAACTACATCCAGAACCCACTTGTCTTGGGTTATGTAAGTCCAATTTCAGTGAAAAAGAGAAAGTTTTCCTCCCAGAGGAGCTTCCAGGAGAGAGGTTCCTGGAGCCATGCAGGGGGAGTCATTGTGCCTGTTTCCTGTAAGGTTGAGACCTATCTTCTTCACCCCTGGGGGTGGAAGCACTCCACTGTCTAGGTCTATAGGAGGTCTGTGCTTGGGCCCTACCTCTGGAGCACCTATATCTACCCCTCTGAGGCCTGTCTGAGCTGGGAAAGGACCAATTTTTAGCTGGCCAATTTCTGCTAAATCTAGGAGGCTGAACTTGTAAGAAATCCTTAACCGTTTGCATGGATTTTGCCTTATCCTCCATTTTCTTTATAACCTCTTCAGCCTTAGATCCAAACAAAACATTATGTTGAATCGGAGCATCCAGTAACTTTGCTTTCACTTGATCAGACAAATTTTGTTCCTTTAATCAAGCATGCCTTCTAATGACCGTGCCAGTGGCAGCCGCCCTGCAAGAGGCCTCCAAAGCATCAAAACCACAGTGTAAGGTATGTTTTCCCACCTGCTCAGTAGCATGCATCAAATCATGTAATTCCTTATTGTCTGCACATGCAGAAATGGTACCCAGTTTTTGTTTCATAACAGACAAAAGGTACTGCTGATATTTCAACATATGAAATTGACAATTTAAAGCCCTAATAGATAAAGTAGCAGAAGTGTACACTTTTTTGCCCCATCTCTCCAAAGCTCTAGAATCCTTATCTGACAGAATAGCGTTCTTAGCAGTGGCGGCCTTAACACCCTTAGGACCCTGAGAAATGGTTTCTGGATCAGCAGTAGGATTTTTATAAAGAAACTGGTGGGAGTCAGGGACTCTGTAATATCTATCAGGCTTAGCAGGGGCCGGAGGAAAGGAGTCAGGAGTTAAATTAGACTCAGAAAAGACATCATCCACAATATCCAAAATAGGAGGAATAGCCAGGGGTCTGTGTTGGGGAAGAAGAAGGAAATCCCTAAGTCTTCTCTTAGATTCAGAGTACTCCTGCCCTTCCCAGTGAAAATGTTCCCTCATGTCATGTAAAGTTTCCCCAAAAGAATAATCTTCAGGAGAAGAAGCTGAAGGAATAGATTCCTCAGCATCAGAATCCTCATAAGGAGGGAAAGTATAATCCTGTTCAGAGGAAGACACTGATGAGATAGATGCCTGATCAGAGGATTCATAATCCGATTCTTGTCTTGGCCTTTTGTCAGGAGGGGGATGTGAACCCCTAATTATAGTTAGCAAGTCCTCCGCCATTTTAAGCATTTGTTTTGAGATTTAGGTTCCGGATCAGAGGAGGCCTGGGCTTGAGTCTTTGTTTTAGAAGGAGTCTTTGCCTTTGCCTTTGTCTTTACCTGAAGCTGCGTAGTCCTGAAAACCCCCTCAAAAGCCGGTACCTGCACAGCGGCTCCGGACCCATCCGAGGGAGCATTATCCGAAGGTCCTGCACCTGGAGTATTCAAAGGCCTAGTTGGCTCCTCGTGGGAGTCTGTTTCGGCGAGCGGTTCTGTAAGGGCCGACGACAGGGGCTGCGAAAGCGCCTCACTGACTACGGCCGAACCAGCAGCTGGCTCTGATTGTAAATTGTCGTCTGATTTGGACCTCAGAGGCCTATCCTTATCCTTGCGCCTTTTATGAACTCCGGTAGTCGGAAGCGTGTCCGACGACATGTTATAATTAAATCGCCTCCCAAAGTAATGAAAGGCAAAATCGTATCTCCGTTTAATAGTACGTTGATTAAATCTAGCACAAAACCGACAACTAGCTACATTGTGGTCAGGGCCTAGACAAGGAATACAGTAAGAGTGAAAATCCTTATGAGGTATTTGCTTCCCACATGAAATACAATTATTAACTTTTTCTGACATCGGTCTGGAGCAAGAAAAAAGTTTCCCCAACGGGGTACTTAGCTTTGAAAAGAAGAATGTCTTCGGTATGAAGCACCAAAAATAACAGGAGTCAGCCGACCGGCACTTGCGAACTGCTTCCACCGCACAGCAAGAAAGACTGGAGAACATGGCATTGGCTGGGAGCTTTGTACCCCTGACGTTCTGATGTCAGGGAGTGTGAGTACACAGCCGACGCCGGACCCAGACTTTGGGATTCTGGCCGACCGAGGGCTGCCTGCCGGCAGGAAGAACCCTACAGTGATGACTGCAACAGTGAAACACGATGAACTGGCAGCTAAGGGCCCTCATGGCTAGGGTAGCAGAAGTGTAGACATTTTCACCAAACCTATCAAGGGCCCTGCTTTCTTTGTCAGCAGGTAAAGGGTTTTTTGAAGAGCTGGCTCTTGCTCCCTTGGGACCCGAAGTGATAATCTCTGGATCAGCAGAGGGGTTTTTGAAGAGGTATTTATATCAGTCCAGCACCTTATAAAACATGTCTGGTTTTCGAGGGGCTGGAGGTAGGAAATGTGGATTCAGTGAAGAGTCTGCAAAAACATCCTCTACCACCTCAAACACAGAAGGAATAGCCAAAGGTTTGTGCTTTGGGGAGGTCAAGGATCTCACTAACCCTCTTTTTAGATTGTGGGTATTCCTGTGCCTCCTACTGGAAAAGTTCCCTCATGGCAGGGATTGTGTCCCCCAAAAGTGACATCTTCAGGAGGTGAAGCTGAAGGCAGATTCTCTTCAGAATCTGAAACTTCAAAAGAAGTAAGGAATGGTCCCTCCTTAAAGACCAACTCCTCCTGGTCAGAATCGTCATCTGAATCAGGAGGTTCAGAGAAAAGTTCAAGGGTAGGATCCCTCTTCCTTTTCCCTTGGGAAGACTCCAAAGGGGGTTGCCTAGCTCTGACTAAGGAGATAAGGTCTTCAGCTAACCTGACCAGGTCTTGCTGATATCATAGTGCATGGGAGCCAGTAGGTCTAGGCATAGGACCTGAGGTAGAATCCTTCTTAAAGGTAGCTTTGGCCTTGGACCTAAGTAAGTCCGCAGTCCTGATGCCAGTCTCTTTGTAAGGAAGAACTGATGCAGGTTGATGCCTCAAAGGAATGTCACCAGTAAAAGATCACTCATCGGAAGCTGAGGTCTGCTGAGTGACTCCGGACCCGACCGGCAAACTGAAAGCCAAGGCCTGTGCAGAAGTTGAGGGACTCAACGACATGTCAGACTCCATACGGGTCTTGACAGAGGCCTGTGCCACCATCTCAGTCACAGAAGTGGGCTGTAAAAGCTTCTTGCCTTCCTCAGTGACAATGAGCCTTGGGGGACTGGAAGACAGTGAACGGTTGTCATCAGAGGCCCTAAGCTTGGGTCTTTTTTTCCTTGTCCTTCCTACACTTAGGGAGCTCAACCTTGGGATGACTGGTGGATGCCATCAGATGATGTTAGGTAGATGGCAGACTAAGATGCCTAGCAAAGATATCGGACCTACACCTGACGGTCCTAGAATTGAAACAGGCACAAAAACTGCAACTAGGGACATCGTGATCCGGGCCTAGGCAGGTGACACATGACATATGAAAGTCTCAGTGTGGGATTTGCTTGCCACAGTGGAAATAATCATTAACCTTATCTGACATGGGTTAAAGCAAGAAAAAGATTTCCCCAACAGGGAACTTAGCTTTAGATGACGTCACTCTAATGAGGACTGACCAATGTGCTGAAACACTGCTTCAGGCTCCTATGGCAAGAAAAGACCGATGTCATGGTGTCGGCTGGCCCCCTTTATACCCAAGCATACTGTCATCAGGATAGGACGTCCACCAGCCTTAGGAGGAGGGAGATTTTTACTGTGGTGGTTGGGCCGGCCAAGGGCTTCTACAGCAGGAAATCCCACAAGTCAAGACTGCAACAGTGGAACATGAAGAACATCAGCAATTAAAATATCACTTACTAGGTCAATCATTCTCAGGCAAAGACTCTGCTGAAGCTTCTGCTTCTTTATCACCAGATTCTCTCAGACAGAAAACATCCAAAAACAGTTTCACATTTGCCATCCTACCCTAAAAAATGCAAATCTCTTAATACTAAGTCGCTTAGCTAAATTTGTTTTTTTGTTCCCAAAACAATGGATGATTAGCTGAGACTGCAGAGTACCTCCTTTACTTGAATCATAAAAGTTGAGTTCAGTACCTGATTCTAGGTCAGACGGGGCTGCTTTCTCTTCCCCAGGTAGCATGAAACTGCTTATGCCAAGGGCTGTCCTCTGACACCATTTATGACAGCTTGGGAGAGGCCCTGTTGAGGACTCGGGTAAGAGGCTTTGGTGACCAGTCCTCCATTCCATCTAATGGAACCAGAGAATCCTTGCTTTTTTTTTTTTTCTACTTTATCATAGAACACCACCAAATTTTTACTTATTTTTACATTTTTCAAATCCATTTCATAGGATGCTAGCTTCATTCCCAATGGTGTCAATCTCAGTGTCAAAGCTATGTCAAAGGTGACTTCTGCTGTGTCAACTTCAACAACTAGTATATCAGTGAAGATGCTGTTAGTGTCAGCTGCTACGTCAGCATTAGTTTTGTCAGTACTGGGCCAAACCTGCCCAACCCTGAGGTTTCTGTGCTGAGTCTCTCACTGTTGATGTGATTCCGTTTATCAATTGTCAAACTGGCAAGCTCCCTTGGTTCCCCTCAATACTGCTCCTCCCCATTTCAGTGTTAGTACCTACTGGAATGCAGCATCCTATTTATGAACCATTGGCCATGAAACCTATCCTACAGCAGCAGGCTAGAGAAGATGCCACTGTTTTGAAGCTTCCTACCTTGACACATGCCAAGAAGGTTCTCTTCCATCTCTCTGCCTACTCTGAAAAGGTTTGCAAAGGCCCTGTGCAAGAGGAAGCACCTTCATTCCCCTCTAGAGTTTCCCACAACAGATGCCAGTGATGAGGAGGATAACAACTTCTCCAGATTTGGGGAGTATTCAGAACTAACCCATCTTTTTTGAGGGGGGAGGGGCACTGTCCCAGTATCCTCCCTGCAAATTAGGCTCAAAAAATGTAGGTCTACCCAGCAATCTTTCTGGTTAGTACTTCCACTTGCTGACATCTCAAAGAATGCCACTGAGGAGGTAAAGGGCAAGCCTGATAAGAGAGAGACAGTTCTGAAGAAGCCCAGCTATATCCCCAGAGGGAGAGTAGGGCTTTTGGTCAGAGACACCCAAACCTGAAAGTCTTACCTAAGCAGGAGACCATAGAAATATTCATGCTTACCATAGTCTAAATGACCCATCACCCTGATAAGGAATCCAGAAAGATGTCAAGTTAGAGAAGTGTGTGTCTTTTCTAGGGGTGTGCTGAATTATCTGACAAATCATATCCGAGCTGAAGAAAGATAAATTGCATCTCCCTTTTTTAACTTCTCCAAATGTTTGGGTTTTTATTAATGCAGTGCAAAGAACTGAACCTATTCCTAAGTCAGTACATAATTAAAGTTCACAAAATCAGTTTTCCGTAAATGATTGTTTGCCAAGAATGCTCTTCTCAACACCTACAGTGTACCCAGTGCTACCTGTTTAAGTAGTTCATATGGGATTACCTACACTTGTAGCATATTTAAGTATGTTCAGAAATGATTTTTTATTAGTCCAGTTGCTCGTACTGTCCTTATTCCACAGTACTCTAGTTACTGTTTGCATGCCCTGATATTTTATAACTTTATGTCTTACAGTACATGAGATATTATAGTTGCTTGTAGTAGCAATTTCATTAGTCAGTGCTGGCTTTGTCTTTGACTACAATATCTAGTTTCATCATGACCTACGTTATGATGCACATTCTTCATAAGGCTGCAGAAGGTATAGTCAAAGCCCAGGGCTAGCATCACAAGAGCTGGCATGCACCGTTTCCTTTTACTGACTTTGCTAATGGGCATGAGGGAGACTTAATGGATACTCTCTTACACAGCCCCTGTATTTGTTGTCCTGAAATCAAGACAAACCTGTAAGACCTGGAAAAGGAAGGGAAGATGTGTGTGTGTGTGTGTGTGTGTGTGTGTGTGTGTGTGTGTGTGTGTGTGTGTGTGTGTGTGTGTGTGTGTGTGTGTGTGAAATTTCAGCTACCTCAAAACTCCTTCTCAAGAGCACAGAGGAGTCAGTACCAGATGTGAATGCATAGCAGAAGAATTGATACTAAGCACGCATGAAACCTAATAACTGTCAGGTTCCAGCAAAGTCACTAGTTCGGTCCTGGGTCCTCTCCTGTTTGGTATCTACTTCTCTGAAGTCTAGGCCAACACAAAGAGGCTCTGGCTGACAAAGCTCACAGATGATTGCAAGTTGGGAGCTATTATTAACTCCCCAAGTGATGCTGACATCCTACAGAAAAGCCTCACTGAGACCAACGACTGGTGTCATTACCATGGCCTTAAGCTCAATGCCAAAAAATGTCGTCATCTCCTTTGGGAAAAACCCGGTTCCCATGAATTACCACATCGATAAGAGATCAGGGAAAACAGGTTGACAACAACCTCTCTTTTGACCACCACATTGTCACTGTGGTCAGAAAGTCCTTCTATGTGGCACATCTCATTACTAAGGGTTTTGCATCCAGGAAGAAAGAGGTCATTGTCTCCCTCTACTTTTCCCTCATTAGGCCAACCATTGAGTACAATGCCCCATTTGGCATGTACCTCACTAAACACCTGCAACAACTGGAGAGGCCGCAAAAGTACCTCACAAAGAGGATCCTAGGCCTTAACATTTGTCCTACGTGGACAGACTAAAAAAACTCAACTATTCTCTGTCTCATATCACCTACTTAGAGGCGATCTCTGTTTGACTTACAAAGCCATGTCTGACCCAGCTCTGTTAGAAATGCTACAGCTGAAGAAATCCCAATCCCTCTGCACCACACGCTCCAGAGACCTCAACCTCATTACCACAATCAACAGAACATGCTGGAGGGACAAGTTCATAACCCAGAGACTGCCCATGCTATGGAATAGACTTCCCATACATGTCAAGCAGAGCACCTCACTAGCCCTCTTCAAGAGTAATCTTGATGAGTGGATGGGAAATAAAAAATTCACCCCAGGGATCACTCCAGTGGCTTTACTTACTGTAAATTCCAGCATGAAATAATGGCTATCAAGCATCTACTTTAAGAGGCCATAGCGTTCTTCCAT
Organism: Protopterus annectens; assembly: GCF_019279795.1. NCBI lineage: Eukaryota > Metazoa > Chordata > Ceratodontiformes > Protopteridae > Protopterus > Protopterus annectens. Next base: position 68,617,132 of record NC_056733.1, on the reverse strand, counting down.
AAGCCTAGGAACCTAACCATATCCAAAGGACCTATTCACCAAACTGTTCTACTTACTACCCTTTCCCTCCTGCTTCACATTGGAATACTCATTTGACCCTCCCAATGTGCTACTCTTATGCTGTTACCCTCAATGGTACCCGCTAGCCTCTCCCTGCTTGTCTCTATGTCTAACTATTGCTGTGTTAGATCCTTATGCATCTGGTGCTGCCTTTGTAAACTGGGTATTCCAGGTACAGTAACATCAACTACTGTCATATCCATTAGGACATACCTCTTGACCGGCAGAATTTTACAGAATGTATAGACTTTTGCCTCATATATTTGGTCTATTCCTCATAAAATTTGTGGTTTTCTGACAAATTAGTGAGGACTGAAGTCACCAAATAATGACATACATTTGAGTTGCAGACCTCATATCCTTCAGAGAAAGTTATGTCAATGCAAAACTTGTTATTATAGCATCTTTCTAAGTTTATAAGAGCAGTATTTAAAATCTGTCCCTGATTTAGGGCCTTTATCCCCCAGTTATTTTTGCTTTAACCAGAATTCTTCCTCTAAAAGGTTGAAAGGTATGCTTTAGGATGAGATGCTTTTCTCCTCTAATGATTTCACTTTGGCATGCTAAGTGTGTACTTTTGCCTCTGCCATCAGTTCCGTATTAACTTAAGTTTGTACTACTCTTATAATACTAACAGTTTGGATTTCAAAACAGTCTGTCTATTCCAAAAATATTTATCCAGTTAGCAAACACAAAGACATATCAGTTACAGTATTAAGAGATTTTTTTTAATGAATAATTAATAGCAACCCTTCTCCCACCTTTGCACCTACTGCTGTTTATTTCCTACATAAGTACATGTGTTGGATAAACCTTTTTTTTTCAAGTTTAGCATGCTTTTTCTTGATCAGAAAACTTAACTCCCATCCCCTGCATGAAACTGCTAACTGCTCATAACCAGTCAGCCTTACTTTTGGGTACAAAAGATACAACAATTCAGCAGTAAACAGTACACTTTGAGTACACGCCTTACTTTTAGATACAAAAGATACAACAATTCAGTGCTCTATGAGTATAGGCCTTACATTTAAGTACAAAAGTTACAACAATTCAGCAGTGGACAGTACTGTATGCGTACAGGCAAGGGTTGCAGATGTAGTTCCACCTGCTAAGAAGAAAAACGTAATATTGTTCAATGTAAGCATATTTACCATGAACATTTCTGTGTATTAACTTTAATCAGTTAAATACATGTTTGCTTTGTGACTGCAATTCTCTGTGAACCAGTCTTTGGACTCCAAGGACCTCTTACTAAGCTGGCCACTGTCCCCTTTTGCTTGACCAGTAGATTATACTGCATATGCTACCTCTTTAGTCTCAAGAAATGACAGACAACCTATTTTATTTGATCATCTTTGTTAATTGCTTTGTTCTGCCTATAAACTGATTGCTCTCAGTTATAAACTGTCATGGGGGTGGGAAGTCTGCTATGCTCAGCTTCACTTCAGGAATCCCATGTTCCCTCTCTCTCTCTGGAAAAAGTCACACATTATCCATATGGGCAAAGGAGGAAATTCAACAGACATTAACAACTTTAGACCTATAGCAGTCTTACCTCCCCTTGCCAAAATAATTGAAAAATGTATTCAAAAATAATTGCTAGACTATCTCTTGCAGGAAGAACGCCTATCCCCTAAACAACATGGCTTCCATCCTTCCCATAGTACTAGCACTACCCTTCTAATTTATATAGACACTGTCAATAAAGCTACAGATAACAGCAAACTAGTCTTTTCCTTATTATTAGACTTGTCTAAAGCCTTCGACACAGTTTGTCACAGCAAACTTCTACTTTAAATGTTCTCACTAGGTCTTTCTCTTCCCACCCTTCTGTGGTTCAAAAGCTACCTGTCAGTAAAACGTCACTTCATGCTCTCTCCTTAACTCCCAGTCACCACCGGTGTACCACAAGGCTCTGTCTTTGGTCCCCTCCTCTTAAACATTGTCATCAACACCCTCTATACTTCCACACAACAGACCACCCTAATACAATACACAGATGATTCCACTCACATTTGCATATCTGACAACATGGTACACCTCCAAAAAAATTACTCAGGAAACTTTAACAGCCACTGAAACATGGCTTTGTAACTCACAACTCATGCTCAAAAAAAAAAAAAAAAAAAAAAAGATCAAACTACTACTTTTTTCCCCAAATTCCTCTCTCATGAAAAAACAAAATTTAAAGTCCTCTCTCTTGATAATACAACAAGTGAAGTCACTTTTCATAGCAAACTATTAGGGGTGATAGCAGATGATAATCTTTCATTCGACCTGCATATACAAAATTACATAAGGAAAACTCATCAAAAACTAGGGATGCTTTACAGAACCAAAAACATTCTCACTGAAGCAACTAAAACTACACTTGCCTCTACTTATCTCCTCCCCACTCTTCTTTATGGCGCTCCCATCCTTACTAACCTCCAGACTTCACAAAAATTAAAACTTGAACAATGATGTAACAAAGTTGCTAAATTTGCAGTACAAAGCCCATTCAGAACTCACCCCTGTACAGCACTGAAAAGTCTAAATTGGTTAGAACTGCCACATCAACTAACATATATAAAACTTCCTACCACCTATAAAATTATTCAGCATCCATCTGCCTGTCCAGTACTACAAAACATTTTACACAGCTATGTTCCCAGTTGGTCATTACAATCCAGTGACCAAAAACTCCTGTCTGTATACAGACCTAGCAAATCTGATGGGCACTGTCTGTACTCATACAAGGATGCTAAGGCCTGGAATTCTATACCTATATCCATCAGATCTATACCCTCTCACCTATCTTTCAAAACTACTCTGAAAGACTTCCTAGCTAAAATCCGGCTATGTTCTTGCTCAAAACCAGGATAAACTATATCTCTAAATGTAAACAAGTACCTTTTCATTCCTTATACCTCCTTACTCTATCACTTACTTCATTACTGCTAATTCTGTACCCTGACTTTCTCTCTAAATACATCATAGCCCTGTTTTTCCCTCAATTCATATTGCAGTTCCTGTTTGTATTAGACTAACTTACCTTTAATTTCTCTACAGACTATCTAAAATTTCTCTAAATATTAAATGATGGTCATATACCTTGTATCACTTCTTAACCAATGTTATTATATTATGAATAAGTTGTTACAATTATTTGAACTGCAGATGTTTTTGTTTTATTTTGAAGATTGTATAACTATTGTTCTTAAAATGTTTGTAATAATTTGAAGCTTTTCTCCCTCTGAAAAAGGACTTCTACCCACTTGGACTTTCTGGGTAATCAAATGTCAATAAATAAATAAATAAATACATACATACATACATACATACATAAATAAAGTAATATATTGATCTCTCCTACTGAAGGATGACAACCACTGATGTTCATTTTTACTTAACCCTTGCTGACATTATACTACCTGAAGTCCATGGAACCCAGTCTAAAATCCAGTTGCTATGCTGATAAACTGGTCTGAAGCACATACTTTTAGTGCTGATTACAGCTACAAAAAACATTCTCAGATGTAAACATTAAATGGAAAACATTCTAATTACAAAGCTGCACAACCACTGCTCCACTCCATTACATGGACTGAACATGATTTGTGATTTACCTCAGTCTTAAGTGACTTACCTCATCTCTTGAGGCCGAGTCAATTTCTGCAGCAAGCGACTGGGCCTTTGTCTGTGTAGAAAACAAGTTTTTGGCCTCATAAAGACTCAGGCTGAGGATTTGTCCATTTAGATCATCATTCTGGTCACGCAGCTTTTGATTTTCCTAGAAAACAACAGTTGTTCACTATGTATACGTGTAAAGATGTATGGATATGTTTTACAGTACTTGAATAACAGTATCTGCGAGGTAATCACATAGTTGGTGTTTATAAATATGGAATTCAGGAGCTCTTAGGTCGGCAATACACACAGCATTCACATTAAACTGTAATATAACTCTAAATTGTCCAGAATTTTGCAGAATAACCAGATTTTTACCTCATAATCTTGGTCTGTTATTCATATAAATTGTGGTCTTCTGTTAAATCATTGAGGACTGAAGTCACTAAATAATGACAGCCATTTAAGTTTCAGGCTCCATATCTTTCAGAAAATACTTCTACAGTTTGATGCTGAAACATAAGGACAAAGTGACTAACACAAACAAAAAGGAGTGTGAACAGTGCTTGGGAAGAGGCCACAATGTCTCCTCTAGCCTCACAAGGTAGAAAGTATTCCCCTAAGCAGTCAATCCTCCCCCAAGCCTGCTGCCTCTGATATACTACAACTTTTCTTCTCACACTGTGTCAAACTGCTCTACAATAAGAAAAATTTGGTACCTTTCATTGAGTAACACTTCAGTGGAAGCTCTCTTCCATGAAGTGTGGAAAAAACATACAATCTAATGTCGCTGGTGAAATGAGATGCAAGTGCCACATACCCTAAATGCACAAGTCTTTGTGCCCTAAACCCCCATTATTTCCCATTACTTAATATAACCTACTCTGAAGTCACCCAACTTCAGGGTAGAAAAAGTACTTTTGCAGAAACAGTCCTTTGCTTAAACATTACTCACTAGACCAACAGATAATATTTGTGGTTATGTATCTTTCCACATGTCACATGTTAGCAGAAGCCCATATCTATGTTGTTCTTCTTTCGGCTTTTCCCAGTTAGGGGTCACCACAGTGGAACTCCGGTCCGCTAATGATTGGCAGTAGATTTTTATGGTGCTGAGGTGCCAGCTCGACGCCCAACCTTCAATGACGGCACGCCCATTCACGCAGGTCTTTCAAATGTCACTCGACCGCGGGGAGGACATGCAAACTCCACACAGAAGGCGCTCCAGCCGAGAATCGAATGGGAGAACATCTTGCTGTGAGGCGACAATGCTACCGCTGCACCACCGCAGCTAAATGTGAAGTGGAAAGGGAGTTCATATCCTTATTTGTAACTGACTTGAATATTGTCTCTTCAAACATTTATCCACCTTTATAAGTTCTTTGATTACGTAACCAGGAATGTGACATGGGAAGGCCATGTGATGTGGCCTAATTTCTATTTTAGTCAAGCATTTGATACCACTTTACACCAGAAATTGGTAAGCCTGGGTGTAGTTGTGATGAATGTGTCTAAAACTAGCGAAGTTGCAGTACAACAGGAGTTGCAGGATAACATTAAATTAGCTTCACACAGAAATCATGAAACAAATAATGTAAAGCTGTATATTTATATTAAAAAAAATAACTTATTTATTTTTCAGTTATCTGCTTAATCAACTTCAGGATCACAGCTGAGCTGAAGAATATCTTGAGTACCCAGGTAGCACAAAGCAGAGACACAAATCTTGAATAAGGCCCAGATAATTAGCATATTACTGGACACACACACACACACACACACACACACACACACACACACACACACACACACACACACACACAAAAAAAAACACTTTCACCTACTGACAATGTTGGAAGTTTGCCAATTCACCCACAGTATATGTTTTAAGATGTGGAAGGAAAAGGGAGTACCCAGTGACCACCTACTTGGACACAGGGTATGCATAAAGACTCTGCTCAAACGATACTTCATTCAGGAACTAAAGTGGAAAAAAGATGGACTGTGAGGCAGTATGTTAACTACTGCTCTACTGTGCTACCTTTAAAAATGTAGCCTCGAGTGAACATATCAAAATGTGTAATTCAACAGACCTTACAGTCCCGCCTTCGTGGCATACTGTACCAAAATGTGTACTTCAACAGACCTTACAGTCCTGCCATCGTGGTTTGAGCATTTAGCAAGTTGTGCGATGTATGGCTGACCTACGTTTGAATCCCACGCTCACTGACAGAAAGAAATGCCCATTTAGTATGAGATGTGTGTGTTATATCATTAATAACCCTGCAATGCATTTAAGTTGTCAGAACTGTTTCTTGCACTTAAGAAGTTTGATATTCTTTTACTAATGTCATAAAATAAAATGAAGTCCTGTATGTTATGTTAGTACAAATATTTTCTTAAACTGTTATACTGTGTGCTCTAATCACATTGCCAAGATATGGAACAATATACCTCAGGAAATCTTAAGTACCACTAACATCTTTAAATTCAAACAACACCTTAAAGTCTACTTTTTCAACTCATGGCTTTGCTCTTATGCTAATCCTGGATGATTTCACCTCTCATTTTTTTCTCCTCTCTTTTTTCACTCCCTACTTGTTGTGTCTTTCGGCTTTTTCCCGGTTAAGGGTCGCCACAGCGGAACTCCGGTCTACTAATGATTGGCAGTAGATTTTTATGTGCCGAGTTGCCAGCCCTGACACACAGCCTTCAACGAAGGTATGCCCATTCACGCATGTCTCCACACAGAAGATGCTCTAGCTGAGAATCGAATAGGACAATGTCTTACTGTGAGGCGACAATGCTACCGTATCACCACTACCAACGCAGCCTTTTTTTCACTCCCTACTAACAAAGTCAAATGCATACTCATTTTGCTACTCCACCACGTGCTCTTGTCTAGTTTCACCTTATTATCCGTTTTACTCTGTCTTTCACTATCATCACTCTTCACTTTATTATTTACCTTTTTCTATCTTATGCGCATCCTTATCTATACTCTCAAACTTGCCTCTTCCAATGTCCTGCCATTTATCACATTTAATCTTAACCGCCCCCCCCCCAAAATAACAACACTTGCTGAATGATTTAACCTGTCTCAGTTTTTCATTTTTTTCATTTGATAGGCTGTGCCAAACAACTGCTGTATATAACTACTATAGTTGTGCACTGCCTTGTTACTGTTGTTGCTTTAATCATTGCACTAATCTAATATTATGTAAAATGTTAAGTTAATTATCTTTTGTTTGTAATGTGGAGCTTTTCTCCCCGGGCCTCCTCTGAAAATGGACTACATGTCCAGTCAGACTTTCCTGGCACACAAATGTCAAATTAATAAATAAATAAATAAAATAAAACAAAAATGTTCATATGCATAGCTTAACCTCATTTTATGAAGTCAGAAGTCATTGTGCTTCTAGCCTTCTGAAACTTCAGGGTTTAATTTTCCAAGAATCATAATATACTTATGGGTTATTTATTTGTTATTTTTGAAGCTAGTACTGATAGCACTGCTACAATTATATTAGTTTATAGATACATTCATAGATTAGCACTAATAAGCTAACTGCCCTTGTGGGCCATTTTAGGTCTAGCCAGTAACCCCATGTAGGAATCAAACCATTCACCTTGTGTCTATAAGGTAAGCACTTTAACCATTACATCAACCTCCCAATTCATTTATGTTCAAATTTTAGACTTACTGTTATGAAGAAATTCTTCCTTAAAAGAATACAGAAGGTTAACTAAAGAAAGTACAAGTCACAGTTCAGACTTTTGTTTAAGTAAACTCCTGGAATATAGCTTGTGATGCACTGCATCCAATATAGCAAAATAATGGACTGATTGTGTCCCAGTTTAGTTAATCCAGGTAAGCGCTGAAAATTATTTCTCAGTTGTATTCTTATAAAACATAATTAACAATATGTATAATAAAGTGGGCCATATAAGAAGTTTGTTTGTGTCTTTCGGCTTTTCCCGGTTAGGGGACGCCACAGTAGAACTCCAGTCCGCTAATGATTGGTAATTGATTTTTACGTGCCGAGTTACCAGCCCTGATGTACAACCTTCAACGAAGGTACGCCCATTCACGCATGTCTCCATGCAGAAGACGCTCTAGCTGAGAATCGAACCGGACAGCGTCTTACTGTGAGGCAACAATGCTACCGCAGCACCACTACTGCGGATTGATCCATATAAGTAAATTTCTAATTTGTCATCACATACCTTGTTAGAGTTACATGTCCTTTTAAATATGTTTTTCTAAATTGGGACATGCATTTTAAAATAATTTGTTTTTTTTTCCCTAAACTAAGTCAAGCTGTAATAAAAGTAAGGTAAAGTCAGACTGGAATAATATTGATTCAACAATGTTAGTAAAGAAATTATTCACAGAGTATATTCAGGAACAACAAATGCTTCGGATTGTAAAATAACCTGCCAGGGGACAGAATATACTAGATATTGTTTGTGTTCCCAAGGAAATTATTGTAACTTCAAGTCAAGTTTTACCACCATTGATGTGCAGTGATCATGGGGTTGTTAAGGTTAATTTGTTGCTAGATAATTCTGCCAAACTGAAATCTAAGCCAATGCACAGAAGGTTAATTACAGATTATAGGGAAGCAAAACAGTTACTGTATAAAACTAACTGGAGTGAGGTGTTCAGTGGAGAAATTGCAGATGGGATGTGAAAAGTTTTGAAAGAGAAATTGTTTGAGTGCAAAAAGTAAAAAAAATGTTTAACATCAAGATCTAGGCACGCAACATCGGGGGGAGGGGGGGTATAATTCCATAAGAACAAGATACCTGATTAAGGTGAGAGACAAAAAATATAAGAAATGGAAGAGAAGTCGAACTACAGCTTTGAAAACTGAAATAAAAAAGCTGGACAAACAGATTAAGCATAGTGTTAGACAAGATCTAGAAAAATTTTAAGAAAGTTTATATAAAGACATTGAGCATAATAGGAAACCTTTACATAAGATGTGGAAGGAGTAAAGATACACAAATTGATAAACTGTGTGCAGATTCTAAAATGTATTCTCAGACACAACAGATTATAGATATATTTACAAAATCTTATGATAACAGGTTGGCTCCGCAAAAGAGGTGGTATGTTGTCCTAGTGACATCCAGGTAACTCCAGATACTGGAATCAAATTAGACTATATTTAAAAAGAACTGTGCTAATGAACTCAAACAAGATTTTAAACTATATGACCCTTTTAAATACGGGAACAGTGCAGATAAAACAGGGAAATTCACATTCTGTTCGCAATGCCACAAAATGTGGTCAAGGATAGACTTCTTCTTAATCTCTGACATATTCATTAACATGGACCCAACAATAACTATACATACCAGGTTCTTTTCAGATCACTCCAAAATCACACTGAACATTAACTGGGACAAAAAGAAATATTTAGAGAATCGAGATCATAATTGGTCATTAAACCCTAATTTACTTTCCAAAATGGATGTAATAAAAGAAACAGAAGCAATACTAAAAATAGCTCTTACAAATATCACTAACTCCCAAGTACCAACTGACATAGAATGGGCTGCAACCAAAGCACAAATTAGAGGATTGTTTATCAAAAAGCAGCATACTATAAAAAATTACAACTGAAAGAGGAGCATATACTGAAAGGGAAAATAGAGTATCTTGTAAAAGAACTAATAAATAACCCTAAGAACCAAACAAGCAGAACTTTTGAAACTGCAAAGGGATCTATATATGTTAGAAACCAGGAACCTATCTATTTATGAAGCCAGAATGTTAGCCACTTACGCAGAAGAAGCTCAAATACCATCTAGAGCTCTGGCCAGAATTATCTCCCAACACAAAAATGCCTCCAATGTATCAGAAATAAACTACAGAGACAAAAACTACACAAAAAATGAAAACATTATTAAAACATTTGAACAAATATACTCTCAAATATATGGAGCACAAATACTACAAACCTCAAAGGAAGATAGAACTCTTTTCCTTCAAAAACTGAAATTCCCTAAACTCAATTTAGACCAACAAAAAAAACTAACTGGACCGATATCCATCAGTGAAATTATTACAACAATCAAACACTTAAAAGCGCACAAGGCTCCGGGTCCAGATGGACCTGCATCAGTATTTTACAAAGCATTTTCCCCCTTGATAGCCAGACTACTATACTATATACTGAATTACATAATAAACTATAAAATAAATGATATCCACTTTAATGCCTCTAAAACCATCTTTATATTAAAAGAATGCACAGACCCCAAAAACCCCGACAGCTACAGACTCATCTCCCTCTTAAATATAGATACTAAAATATTTACCTCTATACTTGCAAACAGAATGAAAAATTTGATAGAGAAAATCATCTCCCCAGAACAATCCGGTTTTACACCACATAGACAGACTAGTGACAATACATTAACATTAGATGCACTAATATCCTACACTAACCGATACAATATCAACATCTACACAATGGTAGTGGATGCCCACAAGGCATTTGATAGGGTTGATCTAGAATTCTTACTCCAAACTAGAGCAACCCATACACAACTCTATATATATAAATAAAACTTGGTCAAATAGGATCCTAATAAAAAAATGGAACAAGACAAGGATGTCCATTATCACCCTTCCTGTTTAACCTATACCTAGAACCACTCTTTCTTTACATTAAACAAAATACATACCACAATCCTCCATCAATACACAACTTCAAAATATACCTCACTGCATTTGCAGATGATCTGAACATATATTGCACTACACCAAATTCAGATATAAACAAAATAATAGCTGCAGTTGAACATTTCTCGACTATGTCTAACTACAAACTAAATCTCAATAAAACAAATATTTTCCCCCTAAAAACACCCAGACTCATCTCACTAATACCATTGTTAAACACAATAAAAATAAAAGAAGAAACTGAGTACCTGGGAATCACCTTTTTCCAGAATAACAAAGACTTCTACCAACACAATGTAAACCTTAAATAGCAAAATATAATGCAAGACTGTAAAAGATGGAACAACCTATAAACTACCATTCTTGGCCAAAGTATCAATAATCAAAATGAACATTTTACCCAGACTAATGTATATATTCATGACATCACAGACAACAATACTTAATAAATTCTTCAAACAAATTCATACCTTCCTAGCAAAATTTATATGGGAACCCAAAAAAAAGCAGAATCTCCTATCCAAAATTAACACTCCCCAAAAGCAAAGGAGGACTAAATCTACAGATTGTAAAATGTACTACTCGATCATAACACTAACAGAATATTAAGAACAGCTGAACATAACCTGTCAATGGAAAATTGGTCCTCTCTTTGGGTGATAATCTATTATAGATATATTAAAGCTCTAGGTTTCAGTCCCAAAGCACTTCCATTCCTGAAGCAGAAAGAAATACAAACTTATAACATTATAGAGCCCTTAAAACATTCTATCAACTTAGCGCAAAAACTCTTTCAATTCTTGAACCTTAGACAAGCCATGGCAATACTGCAACCCCTTCATAAAAACCCAAATTTAAAAATAAACAATAAGATGCTGGACTTAGTCCCTTTTCCCAGACTGAAAGAAACAACAATCCAAGATATTTATCCCTACCTTAACTGTTCAATACAAGAAATGAAGACCAACTTAAACCTCCCTAAATCACACATAATAATCCTAAGACAAATCAAAGAACTGTGTTCCAGTTACCTCCAAAATGTTACTATGACCAATAGTGACATAGAAACTTGTAGCAGGTTTTGGAAAACTATTATCACAACAAAAAAAAACTATTACTAATTCATATAAAATGATAAATGAAATCAAATACCAGAAAGACCTCCTCTTCTCTAACTACTGGAGAAAAATTAAACCATCCATAGATGATCAGCAAATAAGTCAGGCAATCAATCTAACACTGAAGATTATACCCCTCAAAAAGTTAGCATACACTCAGCTCATAATCAATAATAATGCTTATTTTACACCTGCAATCCTACACAAATTTAACACATCAAAATCACCTTTCTGCCCATACTGTAAGGACCAGATAGCTAACTTAATCCATGTATTTTGGAGCTGTAAATGTGTCTATAAACTCTGGAACTCTCTCAAGGTACAGTTACAAAAAACAGGTTATCAAACATCAACATGAACTTGAGAATTCACTCTATTACACATTCTCCCACCCAACATACCAAGAAAACAAGCAAATACACTTTTAACAATTTTCCTACTAATGAAACTGTATATAGCTTTTAAATGGCTAGATACGATAAATATCTCTTGGGAGGGTTTTAAACAAGTAGCTATACAACACCTTTTAGCTCATAAAATAGTAATAGATAAAAGAAACAAAAACATAAAATCCAGAGAAATTTGGGAACAAACCTTTAATATCATATTAGCATAATTCATCACACAGCAACTTAGAAATGCACTATAATGGAACCAAAGAACACATACAAGTTCAGATATTAAATAATAACTTGATATTGCGAATGTATATACTGTCTATATAACTGTGGAACTAACAGTGAAAGCATCTATGTACATAGTGTAAATAGATATGTTGTATGACCTATATCCTGTGGTATTTGACATCAATGTATAACATATATATACGGTCATGTTATAAGATTGTTTTTATTTGTGACATTTATTAATGTAAAAATAAAAATTATTGGAAAAAAAAAAGAAAAGAACTGTGCAAACTGGATCCAAACAAAGCGCAGGGAGGAGACGGAGTAAGTAACAATGACCTGAGAACACTTCAGCAAGAACTTACACTACCATTATATCTATTATTCACTAGTTCATATAAATATGGGGAGATTCCGCAAGACTGGAGACATACACTTATTAAACCTGTCTTTAAGGGAAAGAGGAGTAGGACAAACCCAAAATCATACAGACCCTTAAGTCTACTTTCATGTTGTGGAAAAATAATGGAGAAGGTAATACTGAATAAGTTGTCAGAACTGGATAGTTTGGGGCTTGAAACCATATATTAGCATGGATATGTTGAAAATAGATCTATTACCACCTGTAACATGATGTTCTATAACAATATAATAACAGCTATGAATGAAAAAATGTGCTGTGATGTGATTTATATAGATTTAACTTCAGCATTTGACAGGATCATACACAAAGCACTAATCAATAAATTTGTACAACTAGGTATTGATGTACTGTTGATAAGATGGATAGCTGCATGGCTTACAGATAGGACATGGCAAGTATCACACACCAACTGGACAGGTGAAATCCTTGGTACAGTCAAGGTATCCCACAGGGCTCTATCCTAGGCCCTTACTTGTGTAGCTTGTATCTTTCAGACCTTACTTTTTCATCTGAGGTGTTCTACATTCTGTATGCTAGCGACCTGAAATTGGGTAAACTGATTACAAGTGTTACAGATCAGGCATGTCTGCAAAATAATTTGACTAAATTGACCATTTGGGCACAAGAGAATAATATGTTGATAAATGCATCAAAAAGTAAGCATATGAGATTTGGGAGACAAACTGAAAGGTGAATATTTAATACAGCACACAGTGATTGAAACTGTAGACTCATTTAAGGACCTGGGTATATGGGTAGATTTAGCTATGGGTTTTTCTAATCATATCAACCAATTGGCAATTGATAGTTATAGAATGATAGGTTGTATAAAAAGATTTATAAAGACTAGGAAATCAAACATAACGAAGTCATTGTTTGTTATAGTTACATTAGACCCAAACTTGAATATGGAATAACAATGTGGAAACCCTATAGAAAAACAAGCATGAATAAACTGGAAAGAGTACAGCGAAAATATACCAAGGGGGCATCTGTGGATGTGAAAATCTAAGTTATTATGAAAGACTAAAATATCTGAACTTGTACATTGTCTCTTATAGGGCATTTAAGGACAGCTACCGCTGGGAATGTTTGGGGTTATCAAAACGTACTAGAGAATCATCAGATAGTCTATGCAGAAGATTCTATAGGAATGAGAAGTGTACTAACTGGTTCTCTGACAGAGTAGCTGATGCTTGGAACAGACTACCAAATTACATTAAAGCAAGTACTAGTTTAGATATTTTTAAGAACAGCCTGGACATTTATTATGGGAACAAGTGTTTTGTTATATTGGCAAGCAAGAAGGGCATTAATACCCGTGCTTGAAACATTTGTATGAATGTATGTAATTATGTAAAATGTTAAGAACTATATTTAATATTGTGAAATCCATCTTTTTATGTAATTACTGATTAATTAGAAATTCAGTGCTGTTAATCTGAGACAAAAGATTAAGTATTTTGCTGAAATATGTCCTTAACTTTGATAATAATTGTTTGGACCATTATGGACCTTTGATAAAAGCTGACCTAGAAAAAAATGGTCAGAAGCAGTTTTATTTAGATAATCAAGAAATTGCAATCATTGTGTGTATATACATATATATATATATATATATATATATATATATATATATATATATTAAATTGTAATATGTAGCCAATTAAAGTGCAGTGATATACATTTCTCCAACTGTATAATTATTAGATTGAGTGATATATTTTGTTGTAATTTTATAACTGGTAGACTGAGAAGAAATTGTAGAATCAGACTCTTTGCCTTTGTAATAACATAAAAGGATTTTAGGGTCAGCCGCACCATTTCAAACCTTAAATTGCTCCTGTGTAGTCTTCACTACTGACAGAATACTCCTTTTTGCAAAAGGTGTAATGAAATGCATTGTCTCTTAATAAAAAAGTGTTCTCAACTTCTGCAATATAGTTTCGTATTAATTTTTCCATAACACTTTATATACCTTATAAAAATCAATGTTCATAATGCTTGCTTATCATCGAGTTCAACTGATCTGGCATTGCAAAGTATTAAAGCTATGATCTACTAATGAGCTTCATCCAGTAGTTCAGGGTTTGATTCCCTCAGCTTCAGTTTGCCTGCTGTGTCACTCTCAGCAAGTCATATAACCAGAAAGTGCTACTTATTCCTAGTGAGTTTACTGTACTAAAAAACATGAATTAAAAAATTGTGCAGCTGTAAAACTGCCAAGGCAGTATACAAGGCAGAAAATAATTATTTTTACTGTAGTCTTGTGTCAGGTAGACTCGAAATCTTTCAGGATGTAAAATGTTAGTGGTTATATGTCCTCTGTACAGCCATAAAAGGACATGGGCAACCACAAATGATGTCTATTTTTGTGGAATTTATTTGGCTCTATAGATTCCAGGAATTATTGCATGATAAATTTAGGTTTAGCTTTAGACTAATACTTGTCAAGAGTTTAAAATACTGGTTATGTTCCTGTTTTCTGCTCAGAAGAATTTCTGATATTTGGAGAACTTGTGTACCATTACTGAGTGCTAATTATTTGCCACAGCTAATCATCTTCTTATATATGTTGAAAATAATAACAGAAAAAGCCACAAAAAATAAATGACCCAAAAAATAACTAAATCTGACCAGGGAACATGTCAAACAGTACCACTTTATTGGATATGACTTAGCGCTTTTGTTCCTAAAAAAAAAAGAACTTTGTCAGAATCTAATCAAACCAAATCCTGTGCCATTAAATAACTTATTCAATTAATCACCAGAATTAAATTATACTCTTAAAGGCATATATCACTAAAAACAATTAGAAGTAGATAATTTGTAGATTAATACAGTGATACTTAAAACATTAAAAAAATAGATCACAAACCACTTGAAAAGCCAAAAGGATCTATATTTAAACTCTGTCATCTCTCGGTGGCAAAACACAGTTTACTGAGACAAATTCTTTAATGCCAGTAAAATGTGTAACATTTAATAGTAACTGCCAATGCAACTCTCAGTATTCTAAGTAGCTCCCCCAATTCCCACCTCTCACATTTCTCTATAACAAAAAATAAACAATTTGTAAAACTGTTAAATGAATTAGTGTGTTTACTGAAGGCATTAGTGTGGTCTCCCTTCTTAATTACATATAGATGTTGGCAAATTTTCTTCCTAAATAACTACACTGAAGCTGAAGATGCAGCAAACATACTGGATGATAAATTTATCTCTAACTTTGCCCCTCTTTCACCTCCATATGTCCCTCAAGATATACCTGAAACTGGCTCACTTCCATCTATCACATAAGATCAAGTTCTAAAAGTGCTATCAAAAGCCAAAAATACTGCATTGATGATAATATCCTTGGATGCAAATTAAATAGCGTAAAGCATGACTTAGCCACACCCATAACAACACTGTTCAATCTTAGCCTCCTTAAAGGTTTTGTATAACATAATAGAGAACAGCTACATTCATCCCCCTGCATAAGGGAGGACTTTCCAAAAGCACAGGCAATTACAGATCCATAAGTCTGACCAGCCTCATATGCAAAGCCATTGGAAAGGCTTATCATGCAATTAATTAATCAGGCCATAGGAGTATGGGAACATCCAAACATTGGACCAGCCTCAGTCTGGATTCATTAGGGACAGGTTATGTTTAATCATCCTGGTGGATTTTTTTGAAAAGGTCATCAAAGCAATGGATGAAAACAAAATGGTACACACACACCACATACCTCGACGTGGCCAAGGCTTTTGACACAATTCCCCATTCAGGCATAGTAGAAATGCTAATTAAACTGGGAATAAACCCCTATGTCAACTGCTGGATTGCCAACTGGCTCACAAATAGGATGCAGATAATCAAAATAGAAGAAGTTAACTCCAACAAAAAGACCAGTCACCAGTGGAGTCCCTGAGAGTTCTGTGCTGGGACATCTCCTGTTTGGCATCTGCTTTTCTGAAGTAAAAGCCAATACCAAAGGGCTGTGGATGACTAAGTTTGCAGATGACTGCATGCTAGAAGCAGTCACTGAATCCCCAAATTACTTAGCTGTCCTGTAGGAAAGTTTATTCCAAATAAATAACTGGTGTCAAAATCATGGACTGAAACTAAATGCCAAGAATGTATTATTATATCCTTTGGAAAGTTACCTACCCCAGGGAACTATCACATTGAAAATACACCCCTAAGAGTTGACCCGGTTATTTGGGAACTTACGATGAATGTAACCTAACTTTTGACCAACATTTGTCCATTGTTGTAAGAATGTCCTTCTATGTTGCACAGCTTATAAACAAAGGGATTGTGTCTAGATCTACGGATGTTATTGTCCCTCTTTACTCAGCCCTCATCAGGTCGGTCATTGAATACACTTCCCCCTTTGGCATGTACTTTTCCAGACACATGCAAAAACTGGAACACCTACAGAGATACCTCTCTAAAAGCATACAAGGCCTAAATGACGTGTCTTACATGGACTTATTCAAAGCCCTGTCACTATACTTGATACTGCTCGATATCCTACTGACTGCTAAGAGGAAATCTGTGTCTGGCATACAAGGCATCCTGTGACCCATCACTGATGGATTTACTGCACATCAGCAAGTCAAATAGCATCAGAAACACTCAGTATAGGGATCTAAATCTTTTCTGCAACATCAACAGAATGGTTTGGAGGGGCAGGTATATCTCACAGAGGATAACGCTGCTGTGGAACAGACTCCCCATCCACATAAAGCAAAGTTCATCCCTTTCCATATTCAAGATCAACTTAAATATATGGATGGGAAACAGAAAATTTACCCCAAGAGTGCCCCCTGTACTACTAAAGGACAGAGGCAGATCCTAAATGCTTTATCCCATGCATGGGCCCCCTCAAATTATCTATAGTGTGATCCCAATTATCCTCATTAGGGCTAATAAATAATTATCAACCATGTGATGGGTAAGGCCAGTCTACAACCAAATGGGATAGGTTATTTTCAGTAAAAAAAGGGAACTTTGCTAGGCTTAAAAATAGCATAGTACGTACCTATGAACAATATTGGCTTAACACCACAGGACTGACGGATTCCACTCACTCTCATCCACTCCAAATGCTTGCATAAGAAGCCCCTCCACACTTGAAGCACTAGATTGAAGCAAATGAGCATCATAGCTGCATTCTGCACGAGTCACTTTACTGTGCATAATGTAATGGGAAGTGCTCCCATTAAGGGCCATCCAGTGATCTGTCCCATGCAGCAGGTGACACTGAACATATTTCACATTACTGCTTAAGTACTCATATCCTACGGCTATGGCAGTTTTGAACACAAACTAGCTCATGATGTAGACTAAGGTGAATTTTTTTAAATTAATATTAGACACTGCTGTTATACTATGGCTTTTCTCTTTTTGGACTGTTTTAAAGCTGTGTTGTTGCTTTCATTTTTATCTTTATTTGCTGATTAAGAAAGCTGCACGGCATCCATCAAATGGATCTGCTCTACTCTGTTTTGCACAATCCTGAATTATCTTTCCTCCCTTTTTTTCTGTAATTGATAATACACATATGTATAAAATAATAACTTTTATGCCTTGCTACTACCTCACAAGACCCTCTCTTAGTTTCAGAAGAACTGAAGCAATAGTTCTAGAAAAAAGTAGCCGTGCAACCTTGCTAAGGGAAATGTATGCCAAATGCTAGTACATAACAGACTTATCCCTCCCCTACCTTCCTCTCCCTGTCATACTGCTTAGATAGGGATACTGTTCTCACTGAAGTACATAAACATTGCTTCAGTGACATTTAGATCCGTCATGGAAAGCAAGACCCATGCACCATACCTTTGGTTCCCTGTCCATTACAGAAACAAGATGGCTTGTACCACTTTCTGCCTTATGAGGAGTTGCTTCAAAGATGCAATGTGGTATTTTCAACTGACATGTTTGGTAGAGCTGCCAAATCTCTTTTGGCATACAGTGCTTTCACTTCTACCATTTATCTTACTGCAGACTGTTTCACTTCATTCCACCACAAGCATTATTATCCCCTTTCTCAGCCCTGTGGAAACTATGCCATTTCCTGCTGTACCTTTATTACTTAAAATTAATGCTCTGAGGCCATTTGTTACTGCTTTGGGAAATTCTTTAATTTATTGGCTTCATCAAAAGTCATTTTTTTATGCTAAGATTAAACATAGCCCTAAAGCAGATTGTAACTCTTAAAGGAAGAAGCTGTGAAGCAGATCTATATTAGTTCATTGAATGGCTATTCAGTGAATACCCATTCGTCGAACATCTATTTATGAATGGCGGATTTTCACTAGGCAAACCAGAGGTTGGCTATTGTCTGGAATTTGCCTTTTTCCTACTGTAGTGTGATCTCAGAGTTAGTGTGGGGGGCACAGCCCCTCACAATGGGGGATGTGGGGGGGGTGTAGCCGCAAACCTTGGCAGGTTTTAAATTGTATGTTTTTTTTTTTTTTTTTGCGGTTGCTCAGTTGGACAACCGCTTGTTTGCCCGAGTGAAAATCTGCCGTTCTCTGAAGAGCGGCTTCGATAAATAGGTGTTTGATGAATGGGTATTCACTGAGAAGCCATTTGAAGAACTGATATAGATCACTGTGAAGCACCTCACAAAGTGCAAAACTGTGTAAGTGTGAGTGTGTGTGTGTGTGTGTGTGTGTGTGTGTGTGTGTGTGTGTGTGTGTGTGTGTGTGTGTCGGAAAGGGGGAAGGGAGGCTTGCCTTCAGCAAAAAAAAACAATTTCAGTATGCCATCTTAGCCTAGTGCTTTTAGTAAAGCATCTCCAGGCACAGATGATTTGAAAGCAACCGTTACAATTGTTGAAGTGGAGCAAAAGCCATATTTTTGATGAAAGTTCAGTGTCTTATCTATGCTCTGTGCTTACAACTAAACAAAAGTAGGTGATTGTGCAAAAATACACATCCCTGCTTACTTGAGAAACTGTAAAATTTTATTTGATCATTTTTAAAGGCATGATAAAAATAAATCACCAACCTGCTTTAATCGTTTAATTTCTTGTTCAAGTTCAGATTCCTTTGTCTTTGCATTATATTCACTCAGGCCAGTAGAAGGAATTCTTACTCGACCAGACCGTTCACATTCTAATTTAAAGACCTGAAGATGTTCCAATTCTCTCCTTAAATCCTCGATCAGCTGTAAAAATATAAAAATGATGAACTGACAAATAGTTTTACGTATTCACTAAACATGTTTAAAATAAAATAGCTAGAGAGCTGGAAAAAAAAGACTGTATGTATGACAGGCTGCCTGGAACACTGTTGCCATTTCCTTTCCATGCTTATATCAATACAGCTGAAGTGTGCTGACATCATCTTATTGGTGGGGGACACCTAATTCACTATTTGCAAATGCATTTCTCCACAGTTTTTATTCTATCCTGCCATGAGTGGCTTCTTGGACTCAGTACCAGTGAAGACTAAAAGATTACTAAAAACTGTTGCGGTATAAAGAATAACAGGAGTACAGTAGCAGACCCCAGTTTGGAAGAAACCACATTCTTCTAGTTTAGGGGATTCGGTTATTCATATGGTTAAACAAGGTGTGTGAAGGAACATGAAGGCAAGGTGCTCACCTAGTACCTTATCAGGGATGCACAAAAAGTGACTTCTCAGAAACGTAGGAATAACTGCATGGGGTAGGAAGACTGACTTCTTTAAGAAGTCTTATAGCCCTGAAGCAAAGGGGTATACCCTTACCATTCATCTGTCTAATGCTGGTTTGTTCAGATGAACAGAACCAGTGTCCCCCTTAGCATGTGATGATAACTGCTTCATGCTCACATGGCACCAATATTGGGGAAGTGACTATCTGTAATATGTCACAGATGCACATCTGTAGTCTGCACTATAAGGCCATGAGTGCACTGTAACATATGATGAGGCATGGCTGCACTCTTATTCCAAGGCCAGAAGAGTACTGTTATAACTAAAGGGATATGACATACCCTAGAATTTACAGACATGACTATACTCCTTAGATATTATGGGAAATAACTGTACTCTAGTATTATAAGGCCATGACTGTACTCCTGCAATACATTACAGGGCCATGATTATACTACTATATTGCATGAGAGGGTAACATCTTATCCCAGTATTATAACATCATGACTGTAGTCATATAGTATATACACAACAAAATCTAGAGATTTTTGAAAGGTATAAAAAAGAAACATGGACATGGGAAATAAAGTAAGATCTGATATGGTGCAATACTTATGCAAAGGAGAAATTAATACAAAAGCAGCTCCAAAGATTTTCAAAGAAAAATACAGGCAAAGGCATCCAGATATGGAACATTTCACAATACAAAAGATAAAATCACAAAGGGGTAACACAGAACAAAAGATCAGTAATGCATAAGTTATAAAAGTAGAAGCTGAAGTTATGGAATACCTGCGAAGTGAAAGATTTAGTGTAGAAAGTCTAACACAGGTTATGTCACAGCATGATGTAACAATGAGTCCCAAAAGTAAGGAGAATCATGAGGAGTGGGAGACAACTGAAAAAGAAATATGGCTGTGGGAAAGAAAAAGAGATTTGATATCATGCAATATTTATGTGAAGGAGAAAGCAAAACTATTCAATACAAAAAAGCAGCAAAAAAAGATATTTGAGGAGAAATACAGACAAAGGCATCTGCATATGGAAAATTTTACAATGTAAAAAATAAGAAAACAAAGGGGGAAAGTAGAAAAGAGGATTAGTAATGGAGAAGTTAAAGAAATAGAAACTGAGGTTGTGGACTACATGAGTAGTGAAGGATTTAGTGTAGAAAATCTAACTCTGATAACAGCACAGCATGATAGAATAATGAATCCCCAAATTAAGGAGAAACCAGTAGAGCACGAAGCATCTGATCAGTATATGTATATAAGCATATGAAGATACTTTGGAGCCTTTAGTAGGAAACCAGTACAACAATTCAGTTGGAGTTGCACAGCAAGGGAAGGAACAGGAAACAGTAGGAACTCTGATGCAGTCAATATTATGGAGTGCTAGGCCAGTAATTTCCCATATGAAAGAGCAACAGATGACACAGACTGAGGTTGAAGAGAATATGGCACAGGAAGATCTTCTGGAACTTTCTGTAAAATACCTGCAGGAAACAGAGAACAAAGAATGTGTCCTTAGTTTAGAAGAAAATGATCAATGAGAAGAATTGCTTGAATTAGTAGAGATGGATAGACATATTAAGATCAATGAAAGAAACAGACAACAGAAAGTCAATAAGACCCAAAATGTTAGACGTTTGATAAAACAAATTAACACAGTAATTAAGTCTGTTCATATAAATTAATGTGACATAACAGAACTAAATTCGATATATTACTGTGCAGCTTATAATCCACGGTGGTGGTGCTGCGGTAGCGCTGTCGCCTCACAGTAAGACGCTGTCCGGTTCGACTCTCAGCTACAGCGTCTTCTGCGTGGAGACATGCGTGAATGGGCATACCTTCGTTGAAGGTTATACGTTAGGGCTGGCAACTCAGCACATAAAAATCAACTGCCAATCATTAGCAGACTGGAGTTCCGCTGTGGCGACCCCTAACTGGGAAAAAGCTGAAAGACACAACCACTGTGCAGCTTATAACAGATAAAGTTTTACCACAAAAACACAGGGCAGTAAGGGAAAAGAAGGGGAGAAATCAAGTGCCATCATGGAAGTATTGAATAGAGAAAACTATAAAGCAATTAAGACAAGAAGTGTCACTGTTAGAAGAGTACAGAAGAGAGAACAGATCAACAAAAATACTCATAAAGATAGACATGATAAAAGCAATGCATAGTATCGGAACAGACCAGGATCTGCCATACATTGCAAATAATAAATGAAAACTATCAGCACAGGCAGAAAAACTTAAAAAGATATGCAGATAAATATAAAGGAAAAGTATAAAAGAAGCAATTTACTGATGACCCAAAAAAGTTCTACAGACAACTGGAAAACAAAGCAAAAGGAAAAGAAACACCAACAAAAAAAGAAGAAATAGACACATTTTGGAGAACTAGCTATGACGATCCTGTGGAACATAACAAAGATGCTGAATGGATAGAAAAATAAAAGAAAAAATAAGAAGTTTGAATGTACAGGATATGAAATGAGATGAAATAATGTCCAGAGAAACTGAAACAAAATTAAAAAAAGCTCCTAATTGGAAATGCAGTACCTAACTTCTGACAAAAAGTATTAACATCTTTACATGATTAGCCATGAGTAAGAACTATTTATATGCGAACCCTGAATAGACACCTGCCTGGTCAACAAAAGTAAAAACGATACTCCTCCTTAAGATTGAACCTGCAAGATATTCTAAAAACTACAGACCAATAACTTGCCTTCTGACAACTTATAAACTATACACTGGAACTGATGCAGGCAGTGTTTATTTACAAGAAAACTCAATCATGGTAATAGAACAAAAAGGTAACAAAAGAAAGTCGTATGGAACAAAGGATCACTTGTTAAATAAAGTCATAATGGAGAATTGTACAAAGGGGAAGAATCTAAGTATGGTACGGATAAGACTACAAAAAAGCATTTGACAGCATCCCACATTCAAGCAAAAAAAAAGAGTGCTTACAAATGTTTAAGATACACCCTACATTAATCAATTACATGACAGTGACCATGAAACAGTGGTAAACCACTTTACAGCTAAGCGATAATAAAGGGCAAATTGTTATCTCAAGGGTAAAAATTCAAAGAGGGATATTTCAAGGTGACTCTTCACCACTGCTCTTTTGTCTTGCCCGTAACCCATTAAACTGTCTATTTAACAGGTTAGGTCATGAGTACAATTTGGCTTCCAGAAAACAAGAAAGTATAAAGACTTATCTTCTCTTTGTGCATGACCTAAAACTGTATGGTTCATCAGATGAGGAACTTAAACCTCAACTACAAGTAGTCAAAACTTTCTCAGATGATATAAAAATGTCATTTGTTCTTCTTGATAAATGTCCAAAAGCAACCTTTAAACCAGGAAAGCTGCAGCACCAAGAAAAAAGAAAATATCAGTTTTGGACAGGAATGTGATAAGAAAGGACTTGATCAAAAGGGAGTATATAAATATTTGGGAATTGATGAAGGATCAACAACAAAACATGAACAAATGCAAATAAAACTTATTAAGGAATTTTTATAAGACTAAAATTAATATTGAAAACAGCTTTGACATCAAGAAACAAAGTCCAAGCTGTAAATCAATTTGTTCTTCCTGTTCTAACTTATAGTTCTGGGGTGACTGACTGGCCCCAAAAGGTACTGGATCAGTTGGATAGGAAAACAAGAAAAATGCTTCACACTTGTCAAATAATTTATAAATATCAGTTTACACCAAGATTATATATCCCCCGTTCTGAAGGAGGTAAGGGCCTCCTCAAAACTGATTACACGTGCAGATCTGCAATTGTGGGACTGCATACATATTTGCTGACCTCATAAGATCCAAACATAGTAAAAGTTTTAAAACTGGAGAAGAATAAAGTTACTTCCCTGCTTAGTTTAGCAGAAGCATATCAGTGTCAAGCAGGAAGAGAAATCAAACCAGAAGTAGACAAAAATCAGGCAACAAATGAATGTGCCAAAAAAACAGAAGAAAGCATATAAGGTGAAGGATCACATGAGAAGGCAAGAAATGAGAAAAAAGCATAAATATAGCTGCAAGTACAGAAAACTCCTGGAACAACCTCATATCAATCAGGATTTAATGCAGGAATGGTTAAGGAGAAGTGAATTTAAACCAAAAGACAAAATGTTAATGTTGGCGGCCCAGGCTACATACACATTGGTTTGCAAAGTCTGTTGAACACATTGGAGGAGCAGACTAATGCAGCTTTTGTAAAACAGAATTGGAAACAGTCGCAAATCTTGTTGCTGGGTGTCATACACTAATGGCAGAAGGCCTGTATACTGAAAGGACTGTTGCACTGGGGATTATGCAAATATTATAATACTGAAGTAGCTGAGATGCACTGGAAACATAATCCACAAAGCATTATAGAAAATACTGAAGTTTATATCACATTAGATCACCCATTACCAACAGTTCAAAAAACAGATGTGAGAAAACCAAATATAGCAGTTCATGAAAAGAAGACTAAAGTAGCATTGATCATTGAAATTGCTAAACCCAGTGATTACAGTGTCCTACTTAAAGAGAGAAATTGTAAAATACCAGAAACAATGGTAATTTTACAGTGTCCTACTTAAAGAAAGAAATCGTAAAATGCCAGAAACAATGGTAATATGGAAGAAAGATACCCAGTCAGTTCCAGCAGTAGTAGGAGTATAGGGTCTTAAAAAAAAGAATTTACAGTCATACTTAGATATGTTACCAGTACATGTAACACTGTATGAACTGCAGAAAGAGTCAATTATGGGCACATTCTGGTGCTGCGAAGAGCACTTCTGGCTAACATCAAAGACTGAAACAATACTAATTTAATGAACTTTAATCTTACTTTGACTTAGGAATGGTGTCCATTCCCATCAAGGTATTAGGAACCCAAAAGTCTTGGAGAAATTAAAAAGTGAAAGACTATATATACTAGAGGGACATTATTATAGTCCTTTAACGTATTATGAGACAAAGCCCACTATTATGAGTCATGACTGTACTCCTACAATGTATTATAGGGCAAATAGTGCAGTCCGGTAATATATTACAGCTGTGTGACTGCTTTCCTGTATTTTATCATGACTGTTGTCATGTATTAGTGAAACATGACTGCGTTTCGCATGCCCATATAGTTATAGATCGATTTACATTTAGGTGTTTAGTCCTCATAACAGCAAACACTGTTCTATCTTGCCTAAAATTCTTTAATTGCCTGCATATATTAAGGTCTGTAGAAAGAGATTAAGGTCTGTAGAGAGGAAAGGTTGCATTTCAAAATTATTGTTTTTTTTTTTTTTTTAATGAGCTAATGTTGTTTAAACTTTCCAGTTCTAAACATTTTCCAGATTCTTTGTCAATCTATCACATGTGGTTTGGGATTGTCGGTAACATTTGTTGGAGGGGGTAGTGATTTAGACTCATACATACCCTTTAGAGTTCTGTTGGGAAAAGCTTTAATCCATTTAAAGGCTATCACATTTTAAACTGCTCATCTTCTGATTGAATGCATGCTAATAAAAGGAAATGTATTCCAGAGACATGTAACATACTGACCTCTGTTGTTGCATCTCTTTCTTTCTGAAACTGATGTCGATTTTGTCTTAATTTGTCCATCATCTTTTTATATAAATCCATCTCATCTTGTAGCCGCAAACTAGTATCTTCGAGCTTGTCTGACATTCGTTGTCTTTCCTGACAAAAACATGAATATGGTCATGAACATTTTATATATATATATATATATATATATATATATATATATATATATATATATATATATACACACACACACACATCATGAAAAACAAGTGAACTGATGCACTGTTATGGACTCAGTATTAGATGAAATATTGGACTGAATAAAAATCATCACATTTAAACAACTTAATATAAAATATATAGTATTTTTACGGCTGTTTACAAATGACCTCAGTACTGTGAACTATCATCCACTTAGCTTCACCCTCATCCTGATTTTCACTCATTTTCTCAATCTGTCTGTCTTTCGTCTTTTCCCGGTTAGGGGTTGCCACAGTGGAACTCCAGTCCGCTAATGACTGGCACTAGATTTTTATGTGCTGGCTTGCCGGGCCTAACGCACAACCTTCAGTGAAGGAACGCCCATTCACGCATGTCGACACACAGAAGACGCTCTAACTGAGAATCGAACGTGCAACATTTAACTGTGAGGCGACAACGCTACCACAGCACCACAACCGCAGTTCACTCATTTTCTCAATAACTGCCTCAAAGTCAGTAGCAACAAGAGAAAAAACCACAGCATGTCCAGTCACTATTCCTTCTACCTTTCCAGGGGAGAAAGCCTCTCTGGCTTTTAGGGTCAACATCACTTCCGCACAGAGGAGAGAGGCTGGCTATGGAAGTGTGCCATTCTACATCTTGGAGCATTTTTTAATGCTTAAGCCATACTTTTTTTCTTGGACTATGGCATGCAGTGATGCCAAAACTTGTTCAAGCATGTACGTGTGCAGGTATCCTCCTGTCCCCTGTAATGTGGGCCATGGTAAATATTTTCCTGCCTTCTTCAGGGATGATACAGTGAAGCCTGAAACCCCACTCAACACCCTCAGACTGCTAAGCTAGCATCTGGCCACTCTAGCTTACCTCTTTTCACCTGGCCAACCCTCTGACAGCACAGATCACTAGTTAAACCCAAGTCACTGGAAGCAAAGATGGATAACCTGCATTTGTGCTAGTAGGTTAGCATAAGTTTGTCTTCTAAGAAAGGTATATTTGTATAAAAATTGATCTACCTGGTTAAGTGTAACTGTCCAGCATGCAAAAATTATCAGTGATAAACATCAGATCATTTTGATGAATGGTGAGAAAGACAGAGTCAGTGAGAAATAGAGACAACCTAGATTCATAGGTAAAGACTAGGCTATCAGTCTGCCGACTATTACAAGTCAAGCCAATAACCAGAGTTCAGAATCAAACCTTTTACCTTACATCTGTGAAGTATAAAGGCCTTAGCCATTATGCCAACCCACGCCCCAACACTCAACTGGCAGAATTGTCATTAATATATTCAAGGCTGGATTCTTGAAATAAGGGCACTGGCATTACAAAAGTTTGCTACAAGGCAGTTTACAGTGATGAAGACCTGAAGGAGGATGCCTTGGTAGGCCAAGGTGGGGGGATGAAGAGTGGAGCAGCACTAGAGGGGGAGCAAATCTAGCATGGTATACACATGCACCATGCTAGCCTTGCTTCCCCTCCAATGCTGCAGGTGTATGACAAGTTGTTGAATGGCAACTTGTCAAACACCAAAAATCACGGTCATAGATGACTGAAAATCAGCTGATCATATGTGCAAAGAGTTATTTTGTGCAAGACTGCCGTACAGTGGGTATTGGGGAATTTGCCCTATCCCTACTGAAGTGTGATCTCAGAACTATATTATCAGCACAGGGTGGGGAGTTTGCAGGGGGGCTTGCCTCCCTGCAGAAAAAAAAATGAAACCTGTTCTTTTCTTTCTTTTTTTTTGGATCTGCTAACCTGAGGCCTGGGACTAAGGAGAGGAGGGGAGCCGGTGAAGAAGCAGGCATAGCAGCCCTTATGGCCATAAAAGCATTAAATAAGCTCTGGGAAAAGGCCTGCCAGTCTGGTTGTTTTTTCTGCAGGAGGGGAAGCATGTTTAGTCTTTTGCTTCTTTTTGATGGAAGGCTTAGAGGGCGGAGAAGCTAAGGCAGGTCTAGATTATGTTTGTTCAGAAGCAGAGGAAGTGTCCGTCTGGATAACTGTAAGGAGCCTAGGTTCCCCTTATCATTCAGCAGCTGATGTCTGCAAGACCTCCATGGATGTGCCTTCTGCCCTAGGTTCTGCAGCCTCCCGAACGGTACCCGCTGTGCCTGTTTTGGTAGATTCCAAACACTCCTCCAGGCTAACATCGGCCACAGGAGAGATACTGGGTGGAGGAGGTGCAGCAGCAGGTTTAGGCCTTGAAAGTTTAGCCTTCTTTTTAAGTGGCTCTACAGTCTGATCGGACAAGCCCTCCATTGCTTGCACCAAGCATTTAAGATGCTGGTTTTCTAGGTAAATATTAAGGGCATGTAGACGACTGCAGAGTATCTTAGTTATGAATGCTTGACAGATTGCACAGGCCTGATGGTTGTGTGTAGGCCCTAAGCAGAAAAGGCAGAGCTCATGGGTATCCTTATGGGGGATCTGATATCCGCACATGCACTTTCCTTTCCTGGATGACATGAACTTAAACAGACATGCAGTGACCCATGAGAAAGAGAAAAAATGGCCTCACTGGGGTACTTACCTTTTAATTCGAAGATCCAATGACAGGAACAGCAGGAAGAGCTGATGTTCAAATGGTGATAGAGAAGTTCTGAGGAAAAGTATGTGTAGACATCACTTTTATGGCCCATGCTCCCTCGAACAACATCAGATGTCTCACATACCTTGCAGTGACTAGAAGCATTTGTACACTGGCTGGAAGTTCGGGTAGCTAGCAGAGGATAACTCACGGGTTTGGAATACTGCAACATGAGAATAGAAGGACATCTACAAGTTGTGCTTGATCAGTTGTAATTCGATTTGCTGAAGTTTTGACCAGCTGTCATTCATATATACGGGTTTCTGGCAAGTAGATGAAATGCTTAAATGCCATCTGCAAACTTGGTCAGCCAGACAACTTTGACACTGGCCTTGACTTCCGAGAACTAGATGCCAGAAAAGAGTGAACCCAGCCCTGAGTGATTCTGTGGAGGTATGTTCCCCTATCCCAACTTCTTGGGTCAAATTTGAGAGCAAGTTGGAAATTCAGTATGTTACATAGGTGTTTTTGCCTAATTTCATGAGTTTGTTTATAATGCCCGAGTGGGGTATTGTATCAAACACCTTGGCCAGGTCAAGGTAGACAGTACACAGTGCTTTGTTCCTTTCCACTGCCTTGGTGACCTTCTCAAAGATGTCTTCTAGACTGTGTAAGCATGATCTTCCCTTGAAAAAAAAACTGGGTTGGAAGCACTGTATGAAGTTTCCAATGTCATTATTAATCGTTTCCATGACCTTGACTAGTCAGACTAATGGGTTTATAGTCCCAGGGTCTATAGAAGGCCTGCCCTTATGCAGAGGGATGACTGTTGCAGTTCTCCATTCATGTAGCACAAAGCCTGACTGAAGGCTAGGGTTCAATAGTGACTCCAGTGGTTCTGATAGGCCATGTTTTATGCTATTTAGGTGGCATCCTGGGACATTGTCAGGGACCAATTATGCAATTTTCTTGGCCTTCAAGAGTGCATTTATGACTTGCTTCCTAGTGATGGTTGGGGATTATGTTCAGTAGCATTTCGTGAGGGTTGTCTGGGGGAGGAGAGGGGGTAAAATTGGATTTGAATCTGTCAGCCAATAAATTTACTGTATCATCTGGCTCCATGTAGGTTTTGCAATTCACAACAACCTTTAAGGTTACAGACATAGTTAAAGAAAGCCTTGTAGTGTGTCTTTGGCCTGAGAAGTTGCAGTATCTTCCCATGTTAGTGAGGACTAGCTCCAGTATGTCAAACAGGAAGATGCACTTGAGCATCAACATGTTCATATCACCATAGGCAAAATCCCACACCACTTCCTTCCAAGCTTCAGGTCCCCCTCTATGACCCAGGAAACCCATAATATGTATATAAATGTATTGGGGACACTCACCATGCAACCTAAAACCATATTCATGGGCAAATGTAATTACTCCCACTATTAACTGGGGATCATATACGACACCAAACATACAGACATAGAGATTCATGGATTGCGTAAACACAAACTCCTTGGACCAGACTGTCAATATACCAAGTAGGGGTGCAAAAATACTGGATCAGGTCAGACCACAAAATGGTCTCCTTTGAAGTAAAAATAAAACCTGGAACCCCAGCTAACCCTGGAATCTTCAGGAACTACTCTGAGCCTAACTTCCTACTACTGAGTGGTAACCTGGCAAAATTTCAAGTTGTCATAAACCCTGATAACACTGCTGCCTTCATTGAACTGCTGTACCCACCAGGAGGAAGTACAGAAGTAACTCAGAAAGCAAGCTAACCTGGTGGAATTACAATGTCAGTAGGCTGTATAACAACAGAAGGAAGAAAATCATGGCAAAAATTAGGAGGTGCAGCACCCAGCACGATAAAAGCATGCTCATCAAACTAAACAAACAACTGAGAGAACAAATAGAGTCTATCAAAGCTAAATTTGAGATAAATTTGGCCTCCCAGGCCAAGAACAAACAAAAGGCATTCTTTACCTATGTCCACAACCTCAAAGGCAATACACAGTTGTGTGCAGAGCTCATTGTTAATGGAGCTGCCTATGCGAAGCCAGAAAATATAGCAAACTAACTAGCTGATAAATTCAGCTCCAGCTTTATCCCTCTCTCTCCTTCAACCTTCCCTCAGGAAATACCATCAAATATAACTCTCCCTGCTATCACTATGGAACAGGTCCTTAATGCTGTCTCTAAGGTGAAGAACACTTCATCAAAGGGTCCAGAGAATATCCCAAGATACTTTCTAAATTCCACAAAACATGACCCATGAGGCCCTCTGGAATTGCTACTTAGCTGTAGCCTCCAAACAGGCTTCATGCCTCACAAATGGTGAACAGCAACAATCATTCCTCTGCACAAAGGTGGGCCATCTACAGACCCTGGAAACTACAGAACCATGAGTCTTACCAGTTTCATATGCAATGCCATGGAAAGGCTTATCTTGAAAATGATCACTAATGACATAAGAAGCCCCCAGACACTGGACCCAACCCAATTTAGTTTTGTCAAGGGTTGGTCATGCCTACTCAACTTGATGAACTTCTTTGAGAAGGTCACCAAAGCAATGAATGAGGGAAAAATGGTTCACACTACCTACCTTGACCTGTCAAAGGCATTTAACACAATACCCCACGCAGGCACTGTTGACAAACTCAAGAGGTTAGGTATAAATCCATATGTCACCTCGGTGGATAGCTGGTTGGCACACAGACAGCACCCAGGAAATTACAATTAAGGAATACACCTCTACAGAGATGCCAGTCACAAGCGGAGTCCCTCAGTGATCAGTCTGGGAACCACTCTTTTTTGGCATTTACTTCTCTGAAGTCAAGGCCAATGTCAATGGCCTCTGGCTGACTAAATTCACAGATGACTTCAAATTAGTAGCAGTCATGGAATTCCCCACAGACACAAATGTTCTTCAGTAAGGGCTGATATGGCCAATAACTGATGTCAGACCCATGGATTAAAACTAAATGCCAAGAAATGCATAGTAGTATCCTTTGGGTAATCATCCACCCCTTGTAACTATTATATTGACAACACACCCCTAAGAACTGACCCAGTAATAGGGCCTTGGGGGCACACACAGACATTAATCTAGCCTTTGATCATCACATGTCTAAAGTAGTGATGAAACTATTCTATGTTGTGCAACTTACAAATAAAGGTATGGCATCTAGGTCCAAGAAAGTCATTGTTCCATTGTATTTTGCATTCATCAGACTTATTTGGTATGTACCTAACCACACATATCCAACAAATGGAATGCCCACAGAGGTTCCTCAATAAAAGCATACAGGGCATAAGTAACATGTCCTATGCAAGCTGCCTCAAGGCCCTATCACTGTATCCTGTCTCCTACAGGCTGTTCACGGGAGATTTATGCCTGGCATACAAGGCATTGTTAGACCCCACCCTGATGGACCTCCTTCATATCTGCAAACCAAACAGCACCAGAATTACCTGTTCTAAACACTTAAATCTTGCTTGTGATATAAACAGTACCTGTGTATCTCAGAGACTATCCCTTCTCTGGAACAGGGTCTCCATCCATGTGATGCAGAGTTCCTCCCTAACCCAGTTCATGTACAACTTGGGCAATTGTATGGGGAACAGGAAATTCATTCCTTATTTGGTACTTATATCTCTAATGGACACAGGCAACCTGTAAATGATTCATCTCCCAGGCCCCTGCTTACACTTATCAAGGGTACCAGAACTTGTCACAGACTTGGGATGGAAAGCTATGCTTAAAAAGGTCCTTGTGGTTGTTAGCCGAAACACTTATGAAGCTATAATACTTACAAATGTTAGGAATTGCTAGGCCTCTAGATTTGGGGTTGTGTATGATTCCCAGTTTATAATGGGTTAGTTAAATGCGGTATGATTCCCAGTTTATAGTGGGTTAGTTAAACGCTGCCCATGAATGTGGTACTCGGTTCAATGGCAAGTTTCTCCAGTAAGGTTAAGTATGAGTTACGGACTTCTGGGTTATAGAGGGTGTCCTATACTAAGCAAAGATGTGGTTTGTGCCTTTGCCCATGGTAATTTGCACATGGAGAAGCTTCAGCCCATCATTCTGTTTGATCAGCCTTGAGCTGACCTTGTTACTGATGTAGACTGAGACACATCCACCTTTAATCTTTGCCTGTGAAGTAGCTGGCCTAAATGTGTGGAAGGCACTGTAGCCTTGCACTGCTGCAGTGCTCTCTTTAGCTTTAAACTGATGTCTCAGTAACTGTATAGATGTCTGCATTCTCCAGGGTGAGGAAAACATGGAGGGAGTGGAGTTTATTCGTTAGACTCCTGGCATTGAGCAATAATAACTTTAGCCTCCCTTGGGTAGGTTTTGCAGTACTGGAAGGCTTATGAAGTGGATGTTAGATAGTAAATAAGATAGTTGGTGGTAAACTGATGAAGAAAAATATAATTTATTTTGACATAGATCTGTATAGGATTGGATAAAGAAAGTAAATAAGCTAAGTTGACTATGCACTAAGGGTAGAAATGGCCAGAGAGGAGGTATTTCTTGGCACTACTTTGCCACAGGACAAAGAAACAGACATGGATGACTATTTGCTGATGTAAGGCTTTTTATCAGAAAGGCTAGAAAAATGTGCACTGTAAAGACTACAAGGAAATGATATAACAGTAATGAAAAGGAGCTTATAGGATAGGCTGTAGAAAGTGGTGCACATTGACAGTATGGATGTTGGGGCATAGATGGTAATTAAAAGATGTTGTGAGCAGGGTTTTGACTGACTGACCGATATACACAATTTTCATCTTAGATGAGGAAATACTGATTTTAGAATAGTGATTATGATCAGGACTACAATAATATACAAGTCGTTACATGCACAAGACATGGACGTGAAGAAATTCACCTTGAGAATGGAGGCCTCATATTTTTGGTCTCTTCCTCACAAAATTTGTGTTTTTTGGGGAAATCACGGAGGACTGAATTAACTAAATGACAGACTGAGTGTCGGACTTAATATCTTTTAGAAAATGCATAGTAACACAAAACCTTTTACTACAGCAAGTTTCAAGTTTATAAGAGCAATATTTAAAATGTGTTTCTATTTTTGGATCTTTGTACCCCCATTACATTTGGCTTTGTCCAGATTTCACAAGAGCCTAAAGTATTTCACAGCTTCAATACCTATAAATCAGTTAGCACTGCCCACAGATGGAAGCCAGAAGCTAAGTGCCAAGAAGAGTTCCAGAAGCTGTTAGACACTTCATGATGACACACTTTGTTTGCTGGTGTGACTGTGTGTGTGTGTGTGTGTGTGTGTGTGTGTGTGTGTGTGTGTGTGTGTGTGTGTGTGTGCGCGTATGTGCATCTGTGAGAGAGAGAGAGAGCTTGATGTGTATAGCAGTTTTGCAGCATTAAAAGGATTTTTAGATTCTCGCTGTTGTTCTGTCTTCGCTGGCCTTGGCTGCAGCTATGCTGTAACATGTGACTAGAGCTTACCAGTGCTGAGAAATGCTTAACAAAAATTTAAGCGCCTTTCTTATGCCAGAAAGGTGCTCAACAAAGTTGTCCTTTTCCCAGATTTATATACATATACATATATATATATATATATATATATATACATATATATATATATATATATATATATAAAATATGAGAGCTGTTTAGAAACATCCCTGGGAAATGTACAGTTATGCCAAAATAGTGAAAAGTAATAGCACAATTGGAATCCTGATAATTAGGAGTTACAGAAATCTATTTAATGTTGCATGATGTGATGTTTCACAACAAATATGCAACTAATTGCAGATATGTTTCTTTTAATAACAGCAATAATAAAGATTATTCATAGATTAGATTCATAGATTTGTACTAGGCTAATTGCCCTTGTGAGACATTTTAAGCTTAGTCAATTATCTCCTGTGAGATTCAAACCCTGCACCTTGTGTTTGTAAGGCAAACACCTTAACCATTAGGCCACCCTCCCAACCTCTTACTAACAAATTTAAAAAGCTGGTAGTTACCCTCCCAACAAATTTAAAAAGCTGGTAGTTACAAGCAAATTTTACACTGTGGGTATAGGTTTGATTTTCAGAACAGTTCTGATGAAGTTCACATGGAGATGAATGAAAGCGCGGACTGCGGTGTATCAGTCAGATTTTGTTTATTCTATTTTATTTTTATTACATTTCTATGGAATTGTGCAGAGCTGATATAGCAGAGCTAATTAAGTCTATGACTATCTGATATACCAAACTGATAAGTATACTTTTTACACTTGATTTGTACTGTACTACATTGATATACTTGCTTGATTGTTTATTGCTGGCCTCTGTCCTCTGCTTTCTGTCTGCATTGTTTGTTTTTCCAGCACTCTTGCCCAAGTGTTGCAACCCAAGTGTTCCTGTACTCTTAAACTTGGTGGCTTTGGAATTGTCCGCCCCTGCTGTAAATTTGATTTTTGTCACTCCTCCCGTTCCCATCTCATTTGCTTACTCTACTGAATTCAGTGAGATTATTTAGGAAGGACTACCCCCCCCCCTTGCTTCTTTGACTGTGGACACTCCTCCCAGACCCATCTCATTTGATCACTCAACTGAGTGCAGTGATATCATTTGGGAAGGATTACCTACTTGCTTCTTTGATTTTGGACAGTCCTTCCTGTCCCATCTCATCATCTCAGTCTATTGAGTACAGACAGCATTTGGGAAGGCCAACCCCCTTAGTTTCTTAATCTTGACCTATCTTCTGTTTCTCCCTCTCCACTTAAAAATACATTTCATTCAGCTGCTTTCACTGTAATTGTGTTCTTCCTACTTTAACATCTTATTTTTGCTGCATGCTCTTAAGTGTTCAAGTGCTTTTATTCTGCTGCATTTATTACTGCTTGTTAAACTTTGGTGGTGGTGCTGCTGTAGCGTTGTCGCCTCACAGTAAGACGTTGTCCTGTTTGATTCTCAGCTAGAGCATCTTCTGTATGGAGACATGCGTGAATGGGCTTACCTTCATTGAAGGTTGTGCGTCAGGGCCGGTAACTCGGCACGTAAAAATCTACTGCCAATCATTAGCAGACTGGAGTTCCACTGTGGCGACCCCTAACCGGGAAAAGCCGAAAGACACAACAAGTAACCTTACTAAATTTATCTGATATTCTAAGCATCTAAGTTTTGGTTCTAGCACTTGTGCTTCTGGCCAGTTACTTTACATTTAAGAAGGTTTTTGTGGTCTACACTCTTGTGGACAAACCCTTATCAAAACCCTCTCTCCACAAATCCGTCCAAGTATTTGGAACACTAATGTCTGGATAATTCCCATCAGTTTCTCTTGCCAGCATGGTCGACATGGGCATACTGAGACAGTATAGCAACTGCCTCATGTTTACTGATAGCCCTCTTCTCCTAGCACATAATTCTTCTACTTGTGTGAAATGCATCTACATCAGTAACCTGGAATCCATGCTCTCTCACACCACAGTCAGTACCCCTAACAAAGAGGAGATTACCAGCACAACACCACACCACTCACATCACATAGCCAAGCACAACACACACTCACCTATGCAGAGGTCCTCAATAAAACTTACTGAAACACAGAGACCTCCAAAACACACTCACAAACATTCCACACACAATACAAAACACATCACACACAGCAGACAACACACCAGTGTCTCACAAACACAGCCCATAAGGCAGAACAATAAACCATCACAGCCCACTAGGCATAACAATAAACCAAACATACTAGTCATTGTCGACTCAATTATGAGACACACCAATGTCCACCTCACCAAACTTGACAAGGAGAAGGCCACGGTCAGTTGTTTGTCTGGTACCAGAATCCACCGCATCATGCACGCACTTAAGTCTCTCTCCACAACAAGTACAAGTATGATTCTGCCATTGTCCACATTGATGTGAATGATTTGAAATATACCTCTCTGGACTATATGAAGAGAGACATGACTAAGTTCTCAGAGTATGTGCCCCAGGCAGGTATGACCCTAGCCCTAAGCAGCATCCTACCTTCACCAAGAATGATACCACAATACCAGCAAAAAGCCATTGACTTCAACAACTGTCTTAGTTTCTGGTGTTATTCCAAGGGGATCCAGTATCTGTCTGCCTAGGATGACATGGTTGACAGGCCTCAATGCTTTGCCAGAGATGGCCTCCACCTGTCACCACTGGGATTCCAGATCCTGGTCAATGCTCTCGCCTTTCCCATTGTGCCTTTTTAGGCAATGTACCAAAGACAAATCTTCCAACATAAAAGATCTGTCAAAAAGCAAACTGAAGGTCATGCTGCTTAACGCTAGGAGCCTTAACCTGAAAATGCACTCACTGGAGGCTCTCCTTGCAATGGAAGATGCTGATGTCTGTGCCGTCACGGAAATTTGGTTCAGGGCTGCGGAGAGCACCTCTGCCTTACCAGGCTATACTTCATTCCACACATTCTGACCCCAAAATGAAGTTGGGAAGATTAAGGGTGGTGGAGTCACTATCTTCATTAAGGAGAGGCACACCTCCAGACTAGTTTGCAAGCATGATCCACTGGAACTACTTCAGGTGCAACTGACAGTTGGCAAGACACCCATCCAAGTTATAGCCAGCTATAGACCCCCACCATGACTCAGGACACCCAGTCCTCTTACCTGGATCTACTTGACTCCATTACAGTACTCCCTAACACCCTGATCGTTGGTGACTTCAACTACCCCACCATAGACTGGGCAAACTATTCCTGCAATAATGCACTCACTAAATGATTCCTTGATCTCATCAGTTCTAATGCACTAGACCAACTCATCTCATCCCCCACAAGGGGACTTGGTTCTCACCAAAATGGGCGACTGCTGCAGCACTTCCATAGTATGTTCTTCCCTAGTGAGATGAGATCATCGGACTGTCTCATTCTAAGTTTCTATTCCACCCAACACCCCCCCCCCCCAGTCGTAATCAAGCTAAAAAACTTCTCAAAAGCTGACTACAACCTCCTAAGGGAGAGCATCTGTAGCTTCATACCGCCGCCCCCCTCAGAGGATGCAGACAACCATGCTAAACAGTACGCCAATGCAGTATATGAGCACCTGTACAACTGCATGGACTCAGCCATACCCAACAGAACTAAAACTTGCTCCTCAAGGAAACACAAACCAGTCTGGTGGACATACTCTATCAACAGTCTTTACAATAAAAGGAAGAAACTGCAGTCCAAGGGTAAAAAGGATCAAATTCCAAATTGGAAGAACTCCCTCCTTAGCCTCAACAAGCAAATTAGATCAATAGTAAAAACTTCCAAAGCCAATTATGAATCAAAACTAGCTTCTAAAAGAAAGGAAAACCACAAAGCCTTCTTCAGTTACATCAGGAACCTCCATGGCAAAGCCCAGATTTGCTCTGTATTAGTACTTAACAGTATCACTTATACTGATTCTGCTGACTTAGCCAACCTGTTAGCAGATAGGATCAGTGCAAACTTCACCCCCCTGTACCGCCAAAGGCCTTTCAACATCTCCAGTACTTGTCCTGCACCTCAAATCTCCATAGATCAAGTGTTAAAGGCCCTATCCAAGGTAAAGAACACAGCTTCCATGTGACCTGATAGTATCCCTGACTGTATTCTGCACTATCTCCAGCAAGAGCTGGCTTTGCCATTGAGCACCTAATTCAAACACAGCCTAAATACAGGCTTCATTCCAGCAGAGTGGAGAACTACCATTGTCATCCCCTTGCACAAAGGTGGTGCCACTACTGACCCTGGAAACTATCACCACATTATCTTGACAAGTCTGATCTGTAAAGCCATGGAGCGTATTATTATTATTATTATTATTATTATTATTATTATTATTATTATGGATCTCATAAACAAGAATATAGGCAATATCCAAGCACTTGACCCCACCCAGTTCGGATTCGTTGAGGGCAGATCTTGCCTATTGAACTTGGCTGACTTCTTTGAGACTGTCACCAAGGCCCTAGATGAGGGAAAATCAGTACATACACCTTTTCTTGACTTGGCCAAGGCCTTTGACATAGTCCCCCACTTGGGAATCATCGAAAAGCTAACACAACTTGGTGTAAATCCCTTTCTTATCAGGTGGGTGGCCAACTGGCTCACCGACAGGACCCTCAAGGTCAAAATAAATGTCTCCACCTCCAATAGTAGACATGTCACTAGTCGAATTCCCCAGGCATCTGTCCTGGGACCCCTACCGTTTGGCATCTACTTCTCAGAGGTCCAGGCAAAGACAGAATGCCTGTATCTGACCAGGTTTGCAGACAACTGTACGTTGACAATTGACGTTGGTTAACATACTGCAAGAGGGTCTCACAGCAACTAATGACTGGTGACTTCATCCTTTGTTCGAAGCACAAATTAGTACTACAGAAAAAATGTAAGTTTTTCATCAGCACTTCCTCAGTTTTTCTCTTCAGACAACTTTAACTGCAAGAGAATTTCTAAAAGTTCTAGGGTTTGCACTGGCACAAAAACATCAACATGAAGGAAATGATGGCTCTTGTAAATTCCATTTAAGCTCTAAAACAACTGCAGTCTTTAAGAACCCTACTAGTGGTGACAGACAGCACCACTGTGATGTGGTATATAAACAGATAGGGAAGAACAAGAACTTACCCCCTTTGCAGAATTGCCATGATTGTCTGGGATTTAGCAATTAATCACAGCTTTTCTCTTCAGGCAACTTACTTCCCATGAGCAAAACACAGCAGACTCCTTGAGCAGATCTTAAACCCTCACAAGTTGCAGTTACACTGAGAGGTCTTCCTACAGATAATCCACCAAAGGGGAGACCCACAAACAGAACTGTCTGCCTTCAATTTAAACAGACAACTGAAACTCTCCTGCTCTACATCACCTTACACTGAGGCCTGGAAGATGGATGTGTTCTCAGTCCCTGAAGAAGGATGTTTCTTTACATTTTTCCCAAAATCCTTCAAAACCTCAGAAAGGAATAATCAAAGCTGTTACTGACAACTCCCTTTTGGTCCAGACAACACAGGTACTCCCTTCTCACGCAGGTGGTCAGGGGCAATTACCAAAGGTTTCCTCACAGTGGACTTAATCATATGGGATAAGGGCTCTCTGATTCATCCCAACACATTCAACATTTCAGTCTAACTTTATGGGTCATAGGATTTTGACCCCTTATAGGCACTTTTTTCTGTGACGTGCAACAGGTGCTGAATAAGGCAAGCAAAACCTGCTAATAGAAAATCGTATTTATCCAAATGTTGGAAGCGATCTTCTTGTTGATGTCAAAGCAGAGAACTGGATCGATCTCAAGCAGGAGCATCCCTGGTTTTCCAGTACATGTGTGAAATGCTCAACTGTGGCCTTCCGTACACCTCTCGGTCATTTTAGCTTGACTGCCACTGAATCCTCTCCCCCTCTTTGTCAGACATCAAACAATTTTTAAAGTGGGTTTTGCATATGAGACCACAATGAAAAAAAGGTGGATCCTTCCTGGGATATGAATTTTATTTTAGAACAATTAACTCTACCATCCTTTGAATCTGCAGCCAGTTCTTCTTTAAAGTTTCTAACCTAGAAATCTGTCCTGCTGGTAGACTTAACTTCTGCTAGATGGGTATTATTCCTATTCAGCCTTTTTGGGCCTTCCATAAGGACAAAGTGAGCCTCTGAATCAACCCATACCTTTATGTCTACATTTGTCCCTGAATTTACTCTTAATTAGTCTGTAAAGCTTCCTGTTTTCCATCCTGATCCTTAAATCAAAGGCAAAAGGCTTCTTCCTTGCCTGGATATTCATAAACAACTTTTGTGTCTTTTGAAGGTAAGAAAAATGGAAAGCCAGTACCTAAACAAACTTGGTTTTCCCATTCCATTCAGTTCTGCTATTCCAGTCATGGAGAAAATCTGCCTCAGGATGTCAAGGAACTTGCTACAGCAACTGTCACATTCTGGATTTTCTTGAAAAGGGTAGACTCTGTGCCTATATTAGAAGCAGCAACTTAGCCCTTGGTTCATATGTTTGACAAACTTTACACTCTAGATGCTATGTGTAGAGTTATGCCAGACTTCAACAGGGCTGTAGTTCAGGGAATCCTGCACTCCATTCCTTCTCCATCTACCCTTTTTTCTTTAGCTTTGGTAATCGTCCCATATGGGATGGTTACTGTAAGAATGATCTAATGAAGAGCCTAGTACAGTTATGTAGTTTACTTAACATAACAGTAGATTTTACACTAGATCATTGTTGCCACACCCCCCTCCTTCCTTCATTTATTTATTCCCTTCACAGGCCAGGGTGGGGTATCCTCCCTTTTTCTCTTCTGACATGACTTTACTTGCAGCTTTACGGTTCTTCCTCTCTGTTCTGGGGGGATTTATAAAGGTTACCACAATGCGTATTGTGTGTGTACATTTTGAGTAATGTTTCTGAATGAACAGACACAAAAGCACTATGGTAGGGTTGTTCTTGAATTCAGAAAAGTTGCCTCATTTTGGCACATCTGGATATCCATCTTAATGCTTTGTAGAAGTCAGATGTATGGTATCCTTGGTAGGATACATACCATATGCAATGGCTATTGCAATAGTGATCGTGTCAAACATGTACTTTCCAAATCTTCTTGACAGCATATAGCTATCTGGAGGCTATGCGTTTATTTCACTTGAGACTGTTTTTTAGAGACTGCAAGTTTTGCTGTTTCAAACCTGGTTAGGCTTGTGGCATTTATTTGTCACTTTGACATATGTACAAATAAATCATGCTTTGTAAATACAGTACCATTAACTGACTGTGTTGATGAAATGCTCCATGGTAGTCTAAGTTCACAATTCTGCAGAGGTATAGCTAACTATTCTTGTGCTTAGTGCTGTCCCCCCAGTCTGGCGCACTCCCAGTTTTCCTGTGCTCAGGCTTGAGGAGTAAAATGAAAAACACTTCTCTCCTTTGAAACTGTAGCAAACTGCTTGCTACATTATTTGTAGCAAACAGCTGCTGCAGTTTATACCAAACATGGAATGCTACAGCACTTCAATTCTGAAGTCTAACCACAAATGCAACACTGGCATTCTTCTCATAATGTCGGTAATACCCTGAAGACAGAGAGATACAGTTCTTCAGTTTTAACCAGAAATGCAATACCAGCATTTGCAAAATGCTAGTAATGCACTGAAGACCAATCTGGATCTGCCAGTTGTGCACCATAACAGTTTTCACCAAGGGTGGCTATTCACTTCACCCCACCACAACTACACCTCTGTAATGCTACCATATTGATGTTTGCTCTGTCCCCCAGCAAAATGAAGAAATAACCACTTCATGTCGTATGAAGATTTGCGTAAGACTTTGAATGTTTATTTCTCCTAAAGAACTGTCACTGTTCTGTTGTGTCGCATAGTCTGCCACTCACCCTTAGATGAGCCCACCAGATCACGCTGCTTGACAGCCTCACAGATTACAAGCCATTCTTTCTGGGGGGGTTATACATTGTTGCCTTTTGCAACTGTAATTTGGTGACCCTGGTGAATCTGTCACTTTCAGAGCTAAAACTGAGTGACGACTCAGCATGTTAGGTTAGGCTTGCAGAAGAGCATGATGTGATCAAGCAGCAAGGCATGGACAAAACAATGTAGAATAACTGCAATCTGTTCCTCCATGCCTGATCTAATGAAGAAAAAGTATTACAGCATCATTACAAAAACTTCCCACAAAGAGACCTGTTCTGTTTATAAAAACAGCTGTTTACATGGTTCCAAGTCACATACATGATAATTTTAAGCCTAGTCACATACAATTATCTTTCTGACTTCCCATCAACAGTTCATACTTTCTATTAACAGCCTCCTCTTATCCTCTCCTATTCCTTATTGCAGTCCCGATACTGCACTCAAGTGGATCCCTACGGAAATACTGGCAATCAAAATGACGAATGCCGACAAGTGAAAAAAAAGAGCAAAAACACAGGAGAAGAGCAAATCTCAAAAATCACCCTTCTCCTTTAAACTTCTTTCTGCATGGTGACAAGCACCCCACACCTACACAACCTTGTATATTCCAATTCTAACATCTCCATACCTTGGAGAAAAAGGAATATTCCAAGAAAGGGCATCTCAGACTTAATATATGCAAGTCCCTTCTTTCAGCCATTCAGTCTTTGTAGTTCGGTACTTGCTCTAGCATTTGACATTTCAAATTGTTATCCACTCAAGCTCTTTTTATGATATTTCCTGTCACGTTTTACCTATAAAAGGTGCTTAATGTCAAAAACATTTTATAGATTTTTACATTTTAACTCTGATATTTAATAATCATAGTCACAGTAAATCTGAAAATAGACAGTTCAACATCATAACTTACTGATCCTGAGGATTCAGAAAGGTTTAGAATGAATTTAGACACTGCACAGGCTCTGAAGTTTTCCACCTCACAGGGGCTTCAGTGTGGACAGCTCAGTGCAGACAACAAAGTAATGGAAGAAGTCTCATGCTAATACAGCAGTTTGAGGGAGGAGTGGCTAATACTAAATAGCCACGTGCTCTCCTCTGGAAAGGTCTGCAGCTTCTGATTTCAGATGAATAAAATTTTACTGTAGGAGGAAACACTGACTGCTGCAAAATCATGGCTGTCACCCATTCACTGTTATGGTAGTACTCAAGGTGCATCTAAATTCAGTGAAGATATGGGGGTGGGGAAGTTAACGTGTA
The DNA here is from genome assembly GCF_019279795.1 of Protopterus annectens. NCBI lineage: Eukaryota > Metazoa > Chordata > Ceratodontiformes > Protopteridae > Protopterus > Protopterus annectens. The sequence continues at coordinate 68,573,974 of NC_056733.1, read as the reverse complement.
CTCATGTGTGAAAGTATCTGTAGGGGCATGAATGAGGCTGCATGAATGTGTGTGTGTGTGTGTGAGATAGTTTGACTTATGGCTGACTGTTTCCCTGAAAGTGATCAAGTGTCTTGACTGACTGTTTCCCTGAAAGTGATCAAGTGTCTGTGTGTGTGTGTGTGTGTGTGTGTGTGTGTGTGTGTGTGTGTGTGTGTGTGTGTGTGTGTGTGTGTGTGTGTGTGTGTGTGTGTGTGCGTGCCTGTATTTGTATTAACATGAATTTGTGTGCAGATGCTTATGTGTGTGAGCATGTGTGTATGAATGCATGCAGGAGATTCTTAACACAGTGCATGGACTGCTAGGAAGAATGCAAGCTTGGTTAGGTCTGAAAGCACTACTGTTTGATTCAGAGACATGGCAATGAACTGATAATGAGGTCTTTCTAACTGCAGCCATACCTGTCTCTGAATTGCATTCTCTGTTGCTGTTTCTCAAATTGACCAAACTGTGCTAGGCAATTTTCATGAAAGGTAAGGATTGAATTAAATGCCTATATGTAATATTTACAAAATAGTCAGAAGATGTTAACATATACTGCAACTACAACATTAGTAAAATGCATACAGTAGGGGAAACAGTACATTTTTTGAAAAAAGTGTACTCAAATTTGTAGATAAATAATTTTATTTATTCAGCAAAATTTTCCTTGTGCACTTAGAATAAATAGAAAAGTCAAATCATGGAATGCAACAAATCTCAAACTACGTCTCGACTGCTACAATTTAGGCCCTCAGATTTACCTTTGCTTCTCCTAGATTATTAATGCCCCTAATAAAGTCAGACTATGGATACATATCTTACTAAATAAATAAATTAGGTGTATACACAGATTCTCTGTCAGTAACTATATATGGTCTAGTATTTAAAAACTCACTACTGGGAAAAATAAGAATGTATTCCTCTTTTTGACCTTCTGATAGGGCATTTAATTCTCTGAGGTTGAGGAGCCTGATCCCACATGAAGACTATTATCTGTTACCTGATAAAGCAGTTTCCATGAAGTCAACCAGTCTGCGAAAAATGTCTCTCAGACTTATTAGCCTGTTTATATCCCCTAAGAATTTTTACATCAGTATTTGGAAAAGCTGGTAAAATCATTCTCTGTTAAATTAAACCAGTGTGTTAATATATAAAATGTAACCAAGGCAAAGTATAAAAAAGGTGTAGAGTCTTGACTTACTTGTCCTCTTGCTTGAATTTCTGATTAATAACTCAAGCTATTCTGAGCTTACTGACCTTCTTGTCACATTTACATATTCATCATATCACCCAAATAGTGTATGTGGGTTGTTTGTCTCTATAGATTTCAAACACTACATCATCTAATTTAAGGATCAGAACTCTTCAAGTTTGCCTTTGGTCTTTGAAATTTCTTGGCTTTTCCTTACCCAATCCACTGCTCTAACAAATGATATGGTAAGAAGAGATCCACCTTCATCAACAATAGGACAAAAGTTGCAGGCCATTAGTCATCTTGACATTAGAAACATTCCCAGGATACTAGCCTCTCTCCTTTTATCCACAATGCTCTGCCAACTCACATCATTTCCTGATCTCTTTTGCTGACTGTCATTCTAGCATCAGAGAAACTGCCCCAGAGTACATCTTAAAAAAAGTCTGGTATTTTGTGAGAAAAATGAAGTTCCTGAATCCTATTCTTCTAACTGGTCAGTCTCTATGGTCAGAATATTCCTTTTACTTTTATTTATTTTTTTGACAGTTTAATGATTCTTTTTTTATCATCTCATCCTTCAACTTTACTCAATAACTGCTATGCTGTTCTTTTGTAGTTAGTCCTTTTACCATCCTTTGGGCTAAAGGCTCTTGACACTGGGTCAGGGGTTGACAGGTGATTCGATCCTGTTGTAGGAGGCTAGATTACAGGGCTGGGCACTATATTTGATGCATTGATCTTGATCCTGACGATACATTGTTTTCTGTATTTTCCCCACACCCAATGATTTTTTTCAACTGTGACATCAGCTTTGACAGGAAACATTTATTTTCTTGACCATTTAACCATCAGTCTTTTCAATCAAGAGAAGGGGGGGGGGCTGGGGGCCTTTTCCAGGATCATTTCTGGACACCTGGAGCAGTACAAGCTTCTTCATCATCCTTTTACCTGCCACCTTTAAGGTCTAGTAGGAAGCATACATGCAAGAGGAGGCACTTGGACATTCCACACCCTGGACATTGGAGACAACAAGGGCAATGATTCCCATCCCTCTCCTTAGATGACGCTAAGTTTAGGGAAGTCTTTCAGATGATGAAGTATAAGGGGCAATGACTATCAGATCTTATGACATCTCCCAAATGGATCTTGCAATAGATTTTGTAATACTCCAACCTTCTTTCTTGGTAGTACCTTCTGTCAACAAAATGGTATAGATGGTTATAAAAAATGCACAAACTAGACAAGATCATCCATCTTTCCAGATCCTGGTCCTGCTGGACAGAGAGTGTCCCAAACCAGATTCCATTGTTGCTGCAGCAGTCCATAAAATGGCCTTTATGCTGCATTACACTACAAAGTCCTGCGGGCTATTCTCCAGACAAGGAGCCTTGGACAGGTTTGGAAGGCATGTCTACATGTTCTCCATGCTGTTCTTGAGGGTGGTAAACTAAGTGTTATGCATGCTAACAGCTGCCAGATAAACAGTAGAAGCTCAAACTGCAATCTCAGATGGCAGCTATGTCACCCATTACTAATCTCACCATGTGTCTGCCTCAAAATTCTGAGCATGTTCCAGCTAGGGCAGCAGGCAGTGGCATAGTTATTCCATTCAAGCCTAGCTACACATCACAGGCTGTGCTGAAGACATCAAGGTGACCCATCTACATGCCCCATCTGTACCTTTGTTGTTTTCAGCCCTTCTGCAAAGAATTAACTGGAGAAGTTTCATGAATCCGTCCCCACACTATTTCTTTCTATTCTAACAAATATTATTGCTTTAAAAAGACTAGTTTATTGCATTTACAGTTAAAATGCATTATACTTTTGCTGTGCCGTAACCACTTCAAAGCAAGAATACTCTTACAAGGATTGAAAATTGACAGCTTTTAAGTATTTTTTTCTAAGTGTAAAGTTTATACCCTAAACTCACACCATTATTTTTGTCATGGGTTGACATAAATTACATGCAGAAAGATTATTAAAATTGCTGCTAAATACAGTTAGAAACTCAATTAAACAACTTGTCATATGCAAACACAGTTTAAGAAAAGGGCTTTAGAAAAATATATCATACCTCATCTAGTTTTTCAGACTGTGACTTTAATCTTGAAACAGTTGTTTTAAGGTCAGTGTTTTCATCTTCAAGTTGTTGAACTCTAGAAAAAAAAAATAAAGAACAGCCTTTATGCGACCACAGGAATGAGCATTGACTAGGTACCATTAAATTTCTCAGTAAAATACAGTATTGGACTTGGCAGTTAGACTGGCATGCCACTGCATTTTGCTGTTGTCTGACTTAACGATTACAGTAACATTTCATTAATGTACTGCCACTTAATGCTCAGTTATTTATATGACAGCTAAATAAGTGCATAGATCCTTCCTAGACCCTTTTGTCTAGTTGACTTGGGAGCACTATCTGATTAAATGACTTGCACAGAGTCACACAATAAGTGGGCAGCTGGAGACTAAAGAAATCAGAGAACTTGGAATCCAATCCTCCTTAATGGGGTAGGAGGACAGATGAGGACTAAGGGGTGGGTGGAAACGCAAAGTAAATGTATAGCAAACAAATGGTGATTTGGAACACTTATTTTAGAATGTGGCTCAAATGGAAAGTGTACTAAATGCAGTTTTTGAGCAATTTACATCTGAAGGACGGTATGCAGTCAAAACAGAAACAAGTGCTTTTTGTAGGGTAAGCACCCCCACCCCCCCGAGATTTGCCAAGAAGGAAACTGTGCTCCTGCATCCCACTAAATATTGCAATCATCACTAAGGTAAACGTAGTTTGCACTGAAGTAGACATACCACACTGCAGAGGCAGTGATTCAGTTAAAAATGATGAAGGGTATCTCTTGACTAGACTCCGGTAGCCCAGTAATAAGCAAACAGGTAATTAAGGAGGTAGCTTACCATGAGGACATTTACTTTCTTTCTTTAAGGAAACACAATTACTTAAAGCCCTAAACTCTTTGTTTTTGTATTATCTGTTGCTAGAATCCTTCCTACTTCAGCATCTTAACTTTTCAAAACACTCCATCTTTTTCCTTTGATAGATTATCTATCTATTCTGACATTTACCACACTCCAAGCCAGCTAGTGACAAAAAAGCTTCTCTATATACCAACTTTTAAAATATCTGAATATTTCCTCAGTATTCCAAGTCATATTTTATAAGAAAATTATATCAGCTACTACAGCTATAGGAACCAAATGCTAGAATTAAAGAAAGGTAGGACTAAAATGCAAAGAAAAGTTGGATAGAGATGAAAAACATTTAACTAAGCTATACAAAGAAAGAATTGTGTCAACGGTTATATATGAAAGGACACCAATTTATCAAAAACAGACAGTGTTCTTCTTTCCAAAGGAGAAAAAAATTAAAGCAGTAAAACTAAGAATAATCCAACATGAAATACTACAGTCAGTTGTAAAGCGTGAACATTTATTAGGAAGGCAAGGAGATTACAGAACAAGTATTCATTAATGTTAGCATTAGGCTTGGTGCACCCATGTGGTGTGTAATTTTCCTTATCCACTGAACACATCTGACTACTTTTACAGTTTAGGAATATTTGTATACAATACTTGTGCAGCCGCAGGCATGTGTGTTCCTGTTTGTATATGCAAGACCTGCCTGGCATAGCCAAGCCTTTTCAACAGGAATTACAGACCTCTCCAAACCCTTACCTAGTCCAAAGTCCCAGGCCTTTGTTTCTTTCTTTTGAAACTTTGCTTAAGCTACAATGGAAGTGATATCCTTTTTTTTTAATGAAAGTTAACTTCATCCACTTCCTTGTAATTTGTGGTGTTCTGCATCGGCCCAAATCATCAACATGTTTTGCAAGGTTATAGATAATATTGGGGCAAACTCCAAATGCATACATGCAATACTTTTCAGAAACCTACAGAAAGTTACAGAAACAACTTCTATGTACTCTTAATAAAAACAAACATTTACCATTTACAGTTTGGCTACAGTATTTTGTGTTGATCTAAACAGAATTTAAATAAGTGCTTCATTAATCTACTGATCCAGGTAAGTCAGTGTTGTTCAACACAAGTAACATTGAGTACAAAATGTGTTCTACAAACCTTGAAGAGATAGGAGAGACCAAGTGTCATACAACTAACACATCAATAGCAAGTTGCTGACTTTAAGAATATGTAAGAGTAGGCAAACTATTGAAAACATCTACACATCTTATGGTTTTGCACATTCAGTATAGGACACTCATTTATAATGTGCACAAACAATGCAACAGTATAGCTGTATGAGCAAATTCACTTTAATGTGACAGTAGATACTCTTCATTAGATCACTGTTACAGTAGTCCTTACTTCTGAGCCTTTCTCTATAAAGCCCTTGTTGGTCCAGCCTGCCAAAGCTTAAGATCATTTACCCATGAGGCATTTGTCCACCCTTGACATGCATCGGCATACTGGCACAAGAGGAGCATATGTCTGTGTCATCATCAGGACTTTCTTGCCTTGTTTACATATGGAAACATCTGTCATCATTGTGAACAGTCTCACATTTTCTTTGGTCATGGACCCTGAAGCACAGAAATATACTCACCCCATCAGAGAGTATTTCTTCTTTTTCTCTTTTATTAGATTTTGTAACAACTTTCTCTTATGTCCCTCACCTATTACTTAGAAAATGAGAGGTTGTGTCTCTTAGATTCATAGATAAGTACAAGGCTAACTGCCATTTATCTGCCATTTTAAGCCTAACCAATTATCTCATGTGAGAAGCACCTTATGTTTGTAATCATTATACCAACCAAGTGACATGGCACTATGCCATCCACTTCATCTGCTTTGCCACCTGCCCCTTCAGCCAAAAAAGGAGCCAAGGATAAGGTGCTAAAAGAAGTGGGCAACTCATATAGGACGTCTGCTTAATCATCAAGGTCAAAGTCATCAGATCCAAGTTAGGTGCTTTAGTAGCCTCCAAACTGTCCGTTGGCTTCACTTTGCACTCTAGCAATTCCCCTTTGGCAGCCACTATAACCAGAGAAAAAATATACATCCTTGGCCATCAACCATCCTTCAGTCTGTTTCCATATTAGACATCCAATATTGACTCTTCTTGAACCAATAATCATTACATCTGAAGGTGAAGGAAATAAACACCAGATTCTTATAAGGGAAGATATTGAAGGTAGTGGAGTGGAGGTTTGTCCCTTATCACAGAAGCCTCAGGTGGATGTCCCACAACAAAGCAACTGAAAACACATTTATCACTTCTTCCTCCTACTTGTTGGAATGTTTCCACTGAAAAAACCTACAATCCAGACTTGTAAGGATGACTGTTTTCTTTGGCTTGGGGTTTGTTAAAAGCTACACAGGCTTTACAACCAGGGCACATTTATTTGCCTTCTCCTTCTTCAAAAAGGAAAAGGGAACATTCTTCTGTGGAAGAGTATGTTTCTGATACAGAAGGTTTAGATTGTGCCTGTCAAATTCCCTTTCCTTTGGGCTATGAAGGAGATGTGAAAAATACTACTTCCCCTCACTTACCTAATGAAGAGATTTAGGTTGATACTAGGCTATCTGCCCTAGGGCATTTATAAGCCTAGCCAGAGTGTGTTTGGCTTTTGCCACCCTTTTAGATTAGTTGACTGTGCCTCTGTATAGTAGGTCACAGAAGATAGCCCTTTTGAGGTTAGTTTACTGTGCCTCTGTCTAGTAGGGACACAGAAGAGATCCCAGGGGTAAACCTACGATCTCCCATCCACGCGTCAAGATTTCTCTTGAAGAGGGTCATTGAGGGACTCTGCCTAACATGGATTGGGATTTTGTTCCAGAGTGAGGGGAGCCTCTGGGATATGAATCTGTCCCTCCAGCATGTCCTATTTATTTCTGTGCTGAGGTTTAAGTCCCTGGAGCATGTAGCTGCAAGGGATTTGGATTTCCTGAGGTGGAGCATGTCCGTTAATTCTGGGTTGGCATGTCCGTTAATTCTGGGTTGGACATGGCTTTATACGTCAGGCACAGATCGCCTCTGAGTAGGCGGTAAACAACTGAGTAGAGCTGGAGTTTCTTTAGCCTAACTGCGTAGGGCATCTGTTTAAGTCCCTTGATCCTCTTGATGAGGTACTTTTGGGGTCTTTCCAGTTGCTGAAGGTGTCGGGTAAGGCACATCCCAAATGGGGCATTGTATTCAATTATGCTCCTGATGAGTGATGAGTAGAGGGGCACAATGACCTCTCTTGATCTAGATGTGAACCCTTTCTTGATAAGGTGGGCTATATAGAAGGTCTTTCTAACCACTTTGGCAACGTGATTGTCAAAGGAGAGATTGCTATCTACTTAGGTCCCCAAATCCCTAATTACTTCTTCTGTACTTAATGGATTACCACCTATGTGGTAATTTGTGGGCACTTTGTTTTTCCCAAAGGGGATGACTATGCACTTTTTGGCATTTAGCTTTAGGCCATGGCTCTGGCACCAGTTATCCATCTCTGTGAGACCCTTTTGGAGGATGCTTGTGTCAGTCGGTGAGTCGATTATGGCACCCAGTTTGTAGTCATCTGCGAACTTGGTCAGCCATAGTCCTCCCATGTTAGCCTGTACCTCAGAGAAATATATACCGAACAAGAGAGTTCCCAGGACTGAGCCTTGTGGGACGCCACTTGTAACTGGTTTAGAGTCTGACATGGCACCTGCAATTCTGACCATGTGGGTTCTATCCCTGAGCCAGTTTGCAACCCATCCTGTGACATAGGGGTTGATATTTAAGTTGGTGAGCTTATTTATGATGCCCGAGTGGGGTATTGTATCGAAGGCTTTTGTGAGGTCCAGGTAGGCTGTGTGGACTACCTTCCCTTCATCTATGGCCTTGGTGACTGTTTCAAAGAAGTTGACCAGGTTCAAGAGGTAAGATCTGCCCTTAACAAAGCCGAATTGGGTAGGATCCAGTGTTTGGAGGTTCCCAATTTCTTTGTTTATGAGTTTCATGATGATACGCTCCATAGCTTTGCAGACCAGGCTAGTCAGGCTTATAGGGTGATAGTTTCTGGGGTCCGTTGTGACACCACCTTTGTGGAGTGGGACCAATGTTGCTGTATGCCATTCCTTGAGTACATATCCTGTAGTAAGGCTGAGATTGAACAGTGACTTTATGTGAGGGTTCAATTCTTGGAGTTCGTGTAAGACGCAGCACGGGACACCGTCTGGTCCCATTGATGCTGTGTTTTTTGCTTTGGAGAGGGTAGCTCTCACCTGTGCATCTGTGATGTGAGGGAGGCTACACTCTGTTAGGATAGACATTTGCTCTTTTGGGGGGGAAGGGGGGGAAAAGTTTGCACTGAACCTGTCTGCCAGGATGTTGGCAATATCTGTGGGTTCAGTGTATTTTTTGTCATTTTGAACTAACTCAGAGCATATCTGGGAGTTGCCACCCAGGTTCCTGACATAACTAAAGAAGGCCTTGTGATTATCTTTAGCATCTTGTACAATTTTTCTTTTGAAGCTGGCCTTAGATGATTTTATGAGGGATCGTAGTTTCTTGATAGTACTGAGAAACCATTTCCAAAATGAAGGAATTTTTCAGGTGGAAAGGGAGCCAGATTTCTGACATTCAAAAGGAACATTTTCATCTCTTTCACATGGATATTCCCATCCCATTCCTCTTGTGCTTGGAGCCTTAAAGGATGCCTCCTGGGTTTTCATAATTATCAACCTTCTGCTACAAAAAGACCTGATAAAGTCAACAGGGTTTAGGACACATACATTTTTTATATACAATCCCCATTCCTGACCCTGCAGTTATTTCACTTCGGTACAGAAGGCAGCTAAGCTGGTTCTTGCTCTAATTCTCTTCCTAATGACAAAGAGAGTACAGCCCTTGACATACAGGTTAAAAGCTTACACCTATTTTACTTTATTGTTTGGAGATATAAATTGTCAGACTCATATACTTAAATTTCTTTTAGCCACATTGTATAGAATGGGTTAAAAATGTTTGTAATTCCCAGTCAGGACATCAGATCTAATTTGCTAGATATTCTGCCTCACAAGTAGCTAAACATTGTATAAAATGCAGGTATGATGCCATTGATGCAGCTTCTAGAACTGCTGCTACTGACTCTGTCATCAGTAGGCACACTTAGCGAAGGCTCCAGTCCCTTCATGAAGATGTAAGGCACAGTTAGTCAATGCCTCTCTTGACAGAGATTTCTATTCAGGAATCCCCCTGTTGAAGTCTTCAGGAATATGGAAGAGAGGGGTTAAAGTTATGCAAGGCATAAAGCAATGTTTTCTTTCTGCAGTACCTAGTTATGACAGAAATTACCCTCCAAAGCTAGATTCTTTCTTCAGAAAGCAGACTAGTACGAAACAACGGCAAAAAAAATCAGGTAATGGTTAATTCAAAAAGAAATGTCAAGGGGCTTCTACGACTAAGCAGACTGGGTTCTAGATCTACAACAATAATATAGACCAGCCCTGACGATCCTTGTCTTGCTTTCATTCCCTTTCCTTACCTCAGTCTTCTTTCTTCTTCCCACAGAAGAGCAGACAAATGTTCTCTTTTCCTTCCATTACGGGAAACTATCACTTCCAAATTTTGGGTTTTGAACAACATAAAAGTGGCTGCAAGCTTTAGTGACATTGCATACTAAACCCCATAGGCATTCCTCTCATACTAAAAGACCAAGAACTCCTGGGTCCTCCAATTGCTTCAAATCTTCTTTTGTTAGGAGTCACAGATGCCTCCACATCTGTGTAGAAAATGTTTCAAGACCTTTAAAGATGAAACAGCTTTCCAATGGATCCTTGCTGCAAAATGCTCCCCTTTTGTATCTACTTCATCTAAACAGTCTTACACATCCCCAACTATAAAAGTTACAGAACATATTTAAGACTCGCTGTCTTGGACTCACACTACCAGTAAAAGGTCTTGGACTTATGTGAATCCTAGATTCTACATCAGTCTAAAGAAATCGTGTCTAATTCCTTCTTCCAGATTGTTTTTTTTTTGTTTTGTTTTTTTTTTTTGCAGTTTGCCTAACAGATATCACAATTCAAACAACCTATTGCTTGTAGACAAAATAGAGCATACAAAATCTACTTTCTGCATTTAGTAAAGTGGAAACATGCATCAGCTTGGGGGTAGGGCTTCATAAAGCCCTCAGGTTCATGGCTTCAGCCATCCACACAATCCCTTATGCCAGGCGTCTCATGAGAAAACTCCAGTGATGCCTCATTTCAGTCTGGATTTAGCACCAGAATTCTCAAAACCAACAAATTCCACTCTTTCTTGTCTGGTTCAGGAAATGCTTTGGTTGACGGACAAAACAGGTAGACTTCAGTCCAGGGATTCCGTTTGTACACCCTCACCCAATCCAGAGAATTGCTACAGATGCCTCAGACTTTGCTTGGAGGGCTTCTTCTCAAAGAACCAATGCCCAAGCTGTATAGAGTCATTCTTTCAAAAAGTGTCACATCAGTATCAAATAGCTGATGGCCTTAATCATTGTACTCAAATCTCTGCACCAGTTGTGGACTCCAGACACTCTGCTAGTTGTGACAGGCAACAAAACTGTTAATGTGGTATGTAAGTAAACAAGGTGGGACAAAAATCTTATTCCATTTGCAGACTAGCTGTGATTGCTTGGGAAGCAGCATTTCAATCCAAACTTTTTCTCCAGGTAGCCTGCATTCCTTCCCACATGAACACTCTAGCAGATTCTTTAAGCACATCCAGGACAGATCCTCAGAAAGCAGTGTTAAACAGAGATGTCTTCCTTCAGTTCATTCATCAGTTTGGAGTCCCTCAGGTAGACCTGTTTACATCACTACAAAACAGACAACTGAAGCTATTCTGTTCCAGGATTCCTGGCAAGCAAGTAGTAGCAACAAATGCCTTCTCAATAACCTAGAAGATGAAGTTTCTGTATGCCTTTCCATCTTTTCCTCTAATTCATAAAGTACTTCTAAAGATAAGAAAGTACAGTTTGAGAATGTTGCTGTTGGACTCCTGGTTCCCTCTTTTGTAGGAAATAGCCAAGGGTTCTTGCCAGACTTTTCCTGTCTTGGTGGATCTCCTTACTCAGGACAAGGGATAAGTAATACAGTCCAACCTAGAGATCCTGAAACTCACACTATGGATGATAAGGAATTTAACTTGCTACAAATTTTTAGAGAGGCTAGAAAGTCTAACACCAGAAAGTCTTATGTATCCAAGTAGAAAAGGCTTTCCATCTGGTGTCAGAAAAGAGATCATAACCTCAGTCTAGCAATGGCACCTCTAGTCTTTCTGCATCTTTGTCAGCAACTTAAATCTTGCTTATCTTACACTAACATCAAGGTGCATCTTTCAACCATCTCAACTTGATTACCCCTGGATCCTACTTTATCAAACTCTAATCAGGCCAAACTGTTTCTCAAGGGGATCCTCCACATTAAACCTCTAAGAAAAAGAGTCGCTCCCCCTTAGGTTTTGAAATACATGTTGGAGAAGCTAACTCTGCTTCCTTTTCAAACCAAGTGCTAAATATTTACATTTTCTTACCTAGTAAACTGCATAACCTCAGCAAAAAGAGTTTCTGAGTTACTATCTGATTTCTGAATTCCTCATTTGTTTTTTTTTCACAAGGATAGGGTGAGGCTGAGAAATGATTCTTCATTCATGTCTGAAGTGGTTTCTGGATTTACTCTAAACTTGTTTATCCAGCTTCCAGCTTTTTTTGCAAACTCCAAAAACAGGGGAGAAAGAATTCTTCATGCTTTAGATGTTCACAGACTGCTCAGATTTTACTTAGAAAAAATTAAAGATCTGACAGGAACTGACCAATTGCTTGTCTACTTTGCATGAAAGAAAATGGGCTCACCAGTGTTCAAATAAATCATTTCAAAATGGATTTATAATGCAATCCACTTATGCTATTCAAATTATGGGAGAGAGTTAGGACACCTTATGACCCACTCTTCCAGATTAGTAGTTATTTCAAGGGCTTTCATGCAAGGTGTGTTTTCTAAAATTATTGACGAAGCTGCCGCTTGGTCATCTGTCTGCACCTCTACTAAGCAAAACAAACAGTCTAGAGCAAGAATTGGCTTCATGACAGTCTAAACTTGGAGGGATTCACCCCCTCGTCCACCCAATGAAATTGAGCTGTGGAAGTTTTCCCCACTGTAAGGAGCACTGCAACAGTGATGTAATAAAGAAATACTACAAATGTGTAGGTAACTTATCATAATGGTGATGTTCAAGTACATCACTGTTGTAGTTCAAATACCCTCACTTCATTCCAGTACTGGGGTACTTTTTTCAGTTTAGGTTTGGCCATGGTGGGTTATTCCCTGAAGTATTTCCTTCTCCCATCATAAAACTTCCAGTGCTGTCTTATTTCACCATTCAGTAATTTTTATAGGTAAGTGATCTCTCACATTATTTTAGGAAATTAGTATTTTGAATAAGGACAAGAAAGCTCTATAAATTGGGTGGACATATGCTACTCATAACAACACTTTGCTGCATGCAAGAGTGGACGTATGCCTCAAGGGAGCAGGATCATGAGCCTTGGGAGGATGACTACAGACAGGGTCTTTGCAGAGAAAGTCCTAGATGTAAGGAATACTGCAACAATGATTTACTCAAACATCCACAATTATGATAAGTTAACTACACAGTTTTATTGTGTTCGAGTTGCAGGATAACTGCAGCAGCAGTGTTCTTATCTGTGGAAAATTGGTGAAGGCAGAAAATCTAACTTTCCGGTCTGACTTCCAGAGAATCTGCAAATGTTTCTGGAGTGAAGCTGGACTCCTGTCATGGCCCAGGATGGAGCCCAGTGCATGGCTAAAAGGAGGACCAGCTTGCGCCATTTTCAGTTTTTTTTGGTAAAGTAGTGGTCAGCATGGTCTGGCTGGGGACAGGCACCAACTTTGTCTTCAGTCGGTAAAGCCCTCAAGAACCAGGACCTAAGAGGCTGACTTGTGACACACTAATTGCAGTCCCCCAAAGAGACAGATTAGCCTTACAGATTGGAAGTCCCTATCCAAAACTGTTAAGTACTAACCATTGCTTTTTTATTTATGTATATGCAAGAAAGAAAGGGGACCCCCCCCCCCGGATTTAGAATAATAAGCTAGAGATTTTGACAGGGAACTTGAGGGTAGGAGCCTACAATAAACCAGTAATCCTACTACTCTTGTGGTAAATTTGCTCACACAAATGCACTAAGTTCACCATAAAGGATCACTGCTACAGTACCATTACTTGTGTATTGGAAAAGTATTAAAGCAGTTAGTGCCACCATGGGGTTAAGGCTGTCCTAACATCCTGCAGGAGTGCTGTGGCAAACCTTTTTCTGCTTTATGGACTGCAGGTCTACTTATAATGTTTATAAAAGGTGTGGAGAAATATTTATATAGTTGTGTCACAAATGCCCTGAACTTAAACATTTCTGAAAAAGCCTGCTGTAGTGGCTGTTCTGGGTACAGAATGGGGTCTCGCAGTGCCACTCAAAAGCTTCCCACTAGTTTCATAACAAGAATTAGTGGCTATCAAGCCACTTACATACAGTCTGCTTAAACATGGGATGCCCTCTTCAGCTGGCATGAAGGCTACAGAATGCTGGTCTGTCTTCCTGAAATCCTTTATTTCAGCAGGTGTGACTTCATCTTTTCTTTCTTTCTTTTTGTGGGGTTAGGATAGAAGACTGGGGCTTTAATAACTTGGTTAAGTCCCAGGTCATAGGCCACTTTAGACAAGAGGACTGTGTAAATGTCCTTATGTGACAGCCTTCAGTTCAGAGAACCACTGAGCTGAGATGATAGATGCCAGAAATAAGGTCTTCAAGAACTTGAATTTGAATGCTTTTGTAATGCTTGGTTCAAGAGGGACAGGGTAAGTTTTTTGATCAAAAAGATGAAATCCCGTTGAGCAGGCAATGACTTCTGGGGGGAGGGGGTTTAAAATGTAGTTACCCCCAAAGGAGCAGCTTAACCTAACTGCAAAAGGACTACCAAGGATCCTCAGTGGCAGAAGGTTGTCTCTTAATTGATGCGTAGAGACGTAATGTGGCCTCTGGCAGTAACTTTTCTGTAGCTCAGAGCAGGAAGGAAAAAGTACAGTTGTGTACACTTACCATAAATGTAGATGTTCGAGTGTATTCACTGTTGCAGTCATTACATTTGGGTTATCTGCTTGCAGGTAGCCCTCAGTCGGCCTGATTAACAAAGTCTTGGGTCCTGCGTCGGTTGCTGTCCCTTCTTCCATGACGTCAGGTCGTCAGGGGTATAAAATATGCAGCCGACGCCATGACATCAGTTTTTCTTGCCCCAGATATCAGGTGCCCCCTAATGGGGAGCAATTAAATATAAAAGTACAATGATATGCCACCAACAAAAAAGGCTTTTAAGCATAGTAAAGGAAAGCAGAGGTATAGCCAAAAGAAGTTAGGGGGCTGGAGGGAGAGTAACCAGGACTGCAACAGTGAATACACTCGAACATCTACATTTACGGTAAGTGTACACAACTGTACTATGTTCTTCATGTTTCACTGTTGCAATCATTACATTTTGGTAGATTCCCAAAGCTATGGTTGGGAGCAGGAATTTAGATAACATTAGGACCAGCTATAAGGCCCTGCAAGACTGCAGTGGCAAAGCCAGCTCTGGATTTAGAAAAAATTGGCAAATGGTAATGCTTGGTGAAAGTATGTACAGAACTCCAGGTAGCAGCTTCTAGGATGCCCCTGGTAGGGACGCCTCTGAGAAAGGCTGTAGAGGTAGATGCAGCCCTGGTAGACTGAGGTCTGATCCCCTGGGGGATAGGTTTTCCATGGTGCTTATAGCAGAAATAAATGCAATGGCCTATCCATTTAGAAATGGTTTGCTTTGAAATAGCCTTCCCCTCTGCCCCTGCAGCAAATGACACCAGCAGTTGTTCAGATTTCCTTTGAGGTTTAGTCCTGTCCAAGTAGAATCTGAGTTGTCTGTGCACATCTAAGGAATGCAGTATCCGTTCCCCTTTGTTCTGTGGATTGGGAAAGAAGGTTGGCAAATGAATGGACTGATTAAGAGCCAGACTGGATACCACCTTGGGCATAAAGGATGGATTGGCTCTGAGGGACACCCTGTCCGCATGAAAGATGATGAAAGGTTCCACTGCCATAAGGGCCTGTAATTCAGATACTCTTCTAGCTGAAGTGATTGCTAAAAGGAAAGCTGTTTTCCAAGAAAGAAATTTTAAGTCTGCAGTAGCAGCTGGCTTGAAAGGAGGTAGAGTGAGTTTCTCCAAAACAGAGTTAAGGTCCCAGGCTGGGGTTGGAGCTCTCCTGGGGGGGGGGTCTTACATTTTTGGCCCCTCTGAGGAACTGCTTGAGCAGTGGATGAGAGAAGAGGGGAGATTCTGTGTTATAATGAGCTGAAATGGCTGAGGTGTGGATTTTAATGGAGGAAAAAGACAGGCCCTGGTGAAGCATCTCAGTTAAGTACTGTAAAATCTGAGGTAAATTGGGCGCTGCTGTGCTCATCCCTTGAGATTAGTTCCAGGCACAGAATCTTTTCCATTTTTCAGAATAAGATTTTCTAGTACTAGGCCTCCTTGCCTCTAAAATGATATCCATCACAGGTTTACTGAAGGATGATAAAGGAGAGATTATGTAATTAGCCAGGCTGCAAGGTTCAGTGTTCGAAGCTGAGGGTGCAGAATCTGGTTCTCCTGCTGAGACAACAGGGAAGGAGTCTGAGGCAGGTGCTGTGAGGATAACCATGACACACTGCACAGGAGAGGGTACCAGTGTTGGTGTGGCCAGTCTGGAGCAACTAAAAATCATCCTTGGTTTGTCCTGTTTGATTTTTAGTAGTACGTTTGAGAGCAGTGGCAGAGGAGGGAAGGCATAGACTGATAGGTTTTTCCAGCTGAAGGACAGAGCATCCACTTTCCAGGCTTGTTTGTGGGGAGTCCTTGTGCAAAATTTGTCCACTTGGTAGTTCTGGGGAGAGGCAAACAGATCTATATCTGGGCTCCCTCATTTGCTTGTCAACATTTTGAAAATCCTTGCTTCCAGTTTCCACTTGTGTGGGTCCATGAGGTTTCTGCTTAGTCCGTCTTCCAGTGTATTTAATTTTCCTGACAGGAATTGAGCTTATAGGTGCACTTGGTAGCTCAAGGCTGTGTTCCACTATTCCATGGCTAGTCTGCAGAGGGGGTAAGAATGTGTACCCCCCTGCTTGTTTATGTACCACATAACAGTGGTGTTGTCCGTCTTTACCATTAGTTGTCGTGGAAGAATGTGGTCCTTGAAGACTGTCAGAGCATTCTGTACAGCTAACATTTCTTTTTGATTGATATGCAGGTGCATTTGACTTGGGTTCCATTTGCCCTGAATGCACTTCCCTGCCAGGTGAGCTCCCCATGCATAGTCTGATGCATCTGTTGTTAGGGTTTGGGCAGCAGAGGGTGGTGTGAAAGGTAGTCCCTTGTTTTTGTGGTAGGAACTCTAGGCATAGGCAAGGTATGATAGGAATCATTGCTTCTAGATCCTGAGAATGTTGACACCATAGGCTTTTTAGATACCACTGTAGTTTCCTCATATGCAGTCTTGCATATGGAATTAGAAGAATGCAGGAGGCCATGAACCCCAAGGCTTGCAGTATTTGTCTTGCAGATAGCAGGGTTTTTATGGCCACTTGTTTGAAGTAAGTTGTCAAATGAATTTGTTTCTCTGGTGTGAGGTAAGCCATCTGGGAAGTTGTATTCAAGCTTGCTCCCAGGAATATAATTTCTTGACAGGGTACCAGGTGTGATTTCATTCATTTATGGTATACCCCAGACAAGTTAGAACCCTTTGTACAAAGGCCAGATGATTCAAAAGTATGTCCTGGCTTTCTGCCTGAATTAGACAATCGTCCAGGTATGGGTATATTTGAATATTTCGTTGCCTGCTAAATGCAATAACTGGAGCTAGGCACTTTGTGAATACCCTGGGCGCAGTAGATAAGCCAAAGGGCAGTGCAGAGAACTGATAGTGCATGTAGCCTGCTTTGAAGCGTAGGTATCTTCTGCAAGATTCCCTGATTAGGATGTGCAGGTATGCTTCTTTTAGATCTAGTGTTGCCAACCAGGCATCTTTTCCTAGCATAGGAAGTAATTGATTTAGAGTCAGCATCTTGAATTTTGGAATCTCCAAAAAGGTGTTTAGAGTAGACAGGTCTTGGATAGGACGCCATGAATTGTCTTTTCTTGGTACCAGGAAAATTCTCGAGTAGAAACCTTGTCCCTTTTCCTTTTCTGCTACAAGTTGAATAGCCCCATGCTTAAGAGAAAAAGTACTTGTTTTTTCGGCCTCTGCCCACTGATTTGGGGGTAGGTCCGGCCACCCGCTTGGTGCTGGCAACATGTGGAAGTGAAATCTGTATCCCTGGAACACTATATTTAAAACCCATTTGTCCTGGGTAATGAGTTCTCAGTTCTTTGCATGAAGAGCAATCTTTCCCCCCAAAGGGGCAGTCAGTTGATAAGTGCTTGGAAATTTTTAAAAGGAAGTCATTGAGACAGTTTACCACAGGGGGAATCTTATTATTCCCAGATTTGGAAGTGGTGGCCCCCCACTGCTTAGTCTTGTGTGTCCCCTGGGACTGAAACCTGGGGTTTTTGCTGTGTCTGGGTTTGACTTGAGAAAACCTGGAAGAGGCTGGAAATGACCAATTCTTAGAGGGCCAGTGCCTACTAAATCTAGGAGGCTGAACTTGTAAGAAATCTTTAACAGTTTGCATAGATTTAGCTTTATCTTCCATCTTTTTAAGAACTTCCTCAGCCTTGTTGTCAAACAGGCGGTCCTGATTTAAGGAGCATCCAACAATTTAGCTTTAACATGATCAGGCAAAGATTGCTCCTTAAGCCAACCATGCCTTCTGAGCACAGACCCGGTAACAGCAGCCCTGCAAGAGGCCTCTAATGAATCAAAACCACATTGCAAAGTATCAAAAAAAAGTTTAAATCCACAGAGAGCAAGAAGCAGCAATATTCCAATAAGTTTATTTGTAAAGCACGCACAACCAACAAAACATAAATGCTATTCCACATCTACGTTTTCGTCTGTATAACATCCAGACTTCTTCAGATGACCAGTGAATCTAATGACATTCTATTATACTCTAACCAATTAACTCCTTAATATAGTATAATATAGAAATATGTTTTCTACTAACTTGTTAAAATAAATAAATATGTACTAAAGCTGCCCACTACTGGTTATTAAAATATTTACAGCTAAGTTCATAAATTCACAATTTAGCTGCCCTTAATTTCAGTATAGGTACAATACTGATATTTTCATTCAACCCTGGTGGATTGTATGCCTCCAGGGTCATCTGCCACCAAAAAACATATTTTCTTTTTTTAGTATAATTTGGATTTTTATCTATTTATTAAGAAACATATAAATGTTTTTCTTCTTTTTCTAGTACATATTTATTCTTTTTTAAATAGTTTAGTAAACAATATATTTTTCTTTTTTTAGTACAACTGGGATTTTATCTATTTATTAGAAACAGAATTATAAATATTGTTTTTCTTTGGTAAAATTTTACAGTCATTATGTACTATTAATGGAATGAACTAAGTAGTTTTTAGTAGAGATGTACATGCGTGTATTAGCCAACCTATTTTAGTTCTTTTAAATAAATTGGTTTTAATTAATTTTAAATAAGGAGTTAATTGGTTAGAGTATAATAGAATGTCATTAGATTCACTGGTCATCTGAAGAAGTCTGGATGTTATACAGATGAAAATGCGGATGTGGAATAGCATTTATGTTTTGTTGGTTGTGCGTGCTTTACAAATAAACTTATTGGAATATTGCTGCTTCCTGCTCTCTGTGGATTTAAACTTTTTTTTGGTTTTTGGTCCTGACTGTGTTCCACCTGCTTTATTGTTTCTACATTGCAATGTATGTTTTCCAACTTGTTCAGCAGAATGCATTAAGTCCTGTAATTCTTTATTTTACACACAGTCAGGAATCAACATCACTTTCTGTTTAAGCAATCCAGTAACATGTTGCTGATACTTTAACATATGAAACTGGCAGTTTAAAGCCCTAATGGCCAAGGTTGCAGAAGTATAAACATTCTTACCCCATCTATCCAGCGCCCTGGAATCTCTATCAGAAGGGGTTGGATTTTTATCAGTAGAAGCCTTAATGCCCTTGGGCCCCTGTGAAATAGTCTCTGGATCCGCAATAGGATTTTTAAAAAGGAACTTGTGTGACTCAGGGACCCTGTAGTATCTGTCAGGTTTTCTGGGAACAGGAGGCAAGGAATCAGGGTCCAAACTAGATTCTGAAAAAGCATCATCAACAATGTCTAGTACAGGAGGAATAGCTAAAGGTCTATGCTGAGGTAGGAGTAAGAAATCCCTAAGCCTCTTTTTTGAATCAGAGAAATCCTGGCTTTCCCAATAGAAATGCTCCCTTAGAGTATGTAAGTTTTCCCCAAAAGAAAAATCCTCTGGAGGGGAAGCAGAGGGAATGGAGTCCTCTGCATCAGAATTCTCATAAGTAGATAAGGGCAAATCCAGATAATCAGAAGAATCAGAAAAAACAGAATCCTGGTCAAAAGATTCATAAACAATTTCAGTCCTAGGCCTCTTAGAAGGGGGGGGGGTTGGCTACCTCTGATTAGAGTTATTAGATCTTCAGCTATTCTTATCATTTGTTTTTTAGGCATAGAGGCCTGAGCATGTGGCCTGGGCGTCGTTTTTTTAGGCATGGTTCGAGATTTAGGCCTAAGAGTAGAAGGAGGCATTGGTTTAATATGCAAGTCCGTAGGCCTGAATACACCCTCAGAAGCTGGTGGCTGCACAGCGGCTCCGGACCCATCCAAGGTAGAGACATTCGCGGGTTCCATAGTTGAAGCATCTCGTGGCATACCGGACTCCGAATGGGTCTCCATAGAGGCCTGCGAATCAGAACTAGCAAGTATCAGGGGCTGCTAAAGCGCCTCATTGAGTACCGGCAAACTGGTGACTGGCTTAGAAGAAGCGTCATCTGCAGTTTTGCACCGTGGCGGCCTGTCTCTGTCTTTATCTTTGTGTTTTTTCGGAATCCCAGTAGTTAAATGACTAACCGACAACATTTCTGGATAATTAAACCGAGAACCAAAATATTTAGAGGTGAAAATATACCGACGATGGATAGTGCGCTGATTAAATAAAGCACAAAACCGGCAGCAAGGTACGTCGTGGTCAGGGCCTAGGCAAGGAATACAGTAGGAATGAAAATCTTTAAGA
The DNA here is from genome assembly GCF_019279795.1 of Protopterus annectens. Classification (NCBI taxonomy): domain Eukaryota; kingdom Metazoa; phylum Chordata; order Ceratodontiformes; family Protopteridae; genus Protopterus; species Protopterus annectens. Next base: position 68,553,506 of record NC_056733.1, on the reverse strand, counting down.
GGTATTTGCTTTCCACAAGTAATGCAATTATTAACTTTTACTGACATCGGTAAGGAGCAAGAAAAGGTTTCCCCAACAGGGTACTTAGCTTTAGTTGAAGACTTTGGTTCTGAAACTCGAAAATGAAAATTTCAGGAGTCGTCCGACCGTCACTTGCGAAATGCTTCTGCTTCGGGCACCGCATGGCAAGAAAGACTGATGTAATGGCATCAGCTGCATGTTTTATACCCCTGATGGCCTGACGTCATGGAAGAAGGGACAGCAACCGACACAGGACCCAAGACTTTGTTAATCAGGCCAACTGAGGGCTACCTGCAAGCAGATAACCCAAATGTAATGAATGCAACAGTGAAACACGAAGAACATCCTTTTTCACTCAAATGCATGACTTCCAGGCCTCCAGCAGAATGTGCAGTAGTACCGCTCTAAGAAGGATGTTATCCTGACCGTCACTTAGAGGGGAGAGAGAGTTTGAGGTATACCAAAGGCTCTTCCTCCTATGTCAGTTGGTTACAGGACTGTGGGGGAAGCACTGGGCCCCCTTGCTGAGCTATACCAGCTGGGAAAACCATGGTTGTGTTGGTCATAATGGTGCTACTAGAATAAGCTAGATTCCTGTCCTATTTGACTTCTGTTGGACCATGGGAATTATAGGAAGGGAGAAAAAAATATAAAGAAGATCTCATACCCAAGTGACAGTAAAAGCATCCATTGCCCATGCAATCAAGCATGGGTATCTCAATGGAGCAAAACTCTTATTCTGACAGTTTTGCTCCCAAGGAAAAAAAGCCTATCACTGGACACCACTATCTCTATGTGAGGGATGCTGAAACACCTCTGTATCCAGGTTTCACTTGTGGTTGGTGGATGTGAATCTGCTCAGTTTTTCTGCTATCTAGTTGTGGTCCGAAAGGATGTAGGAGGTGTACTGAACTAAAGGAAATAATGGCCCTGATCTTGGCTCTGAGTGCTTCCAAGCCAGAAGAGCACCTGAAAGCAATAAAGATGTCTACAGACAATACCAGCACAATGTGATACATAAACAAATGGCTAGACCCACAAATAGCAGCGCTCCAGCCTGCCATGATGGCCAGAGAAGGAACCTTATCACCCCAACTCTTACCCTCATGCCTGCTTTTGCCTCTGACCCCTATCCAGGCTTTTTTTCTTCTTCTAAAATGCTGTATTTTGTTTTATTTGTTTAGGATTGGATTGTTTTCAGTAAACAGACACTCTTTTTACTATAGCTCCTACTATATTTTTGAAACTGACTCCATAATTTCTCCTTTCCACATCATTTTAAATAATTTCCTAGGAAGGAGACCCAAACAACATATTTTGTCCAGACAGACACCCATCAGCTGTATCTTGACATCATCTGGCAGTAGCTAGATTTTAAGCAATGCATGCATGTACATGGTGGATGTCATGTCTTCAATTCTCCTGCTAGCTTATCCTACACTGCAACTACATTTAGTGGCATGCTATCCAACCTTGGAGGCTGTGCTGGTCGATTTACAACTTGTATCTCCCAGTGCTTTATCAGGGATATCCTCTGCCTTATCTTCTGTCTTCTTCAAGACACAAATCTAATATTTTATTTTAAAATTTTATTTTATTTTACACTTTATTTACTTACTTTTTTATTTTACATTTGTTAACTGGGAGAGTCCGACTGGATACAGGTCCGTTTTCAGCGAAGGCCCGGGGAGAAAAGCTCCAATTACATTCATTTTTAACATTAAAAGCCATTACTTGTGACATTCATTACAGGCAGAGTAACTCTGTGAAAATAAGTGACACATATTGTATACACTTTTGAGTAATTATGAGAGCAACAGGTAAGGCAGTGTAAATACATTTATAATTATGAGGAGCAATAATGGAATTCATTACAGTAGCTACCAGACAAATGGGTGAGCAGTTAGTAATGCTCTCTTAACATGCTGGAAAACATTTCCTATCCTGTAGAAATATTAGGACTATGCGTAGGTTGAGAAGGTAGCATATTTTAGTGTGGTGCAGAGAGATTAGCTATATACTAGAGTGTTATCCAGGGGTGAGACAGGAGCAAAGCCTGTTATTCATGAAGTGAGTTTTAAGGAGTTTCTTAAAATGAGTGATGGAGTTGTTGGATGTTAAGTGGGCAGGAAGGGAGTTCCAGAGTTTAGTGATCGAGTGGCTGTAGACAGATTTTCCTGCCTCATTGTTAAATTTGGTGACCTGAGGTGATTTTGGGTGCTAAATCTTAAGGTTCTAGTAGTGGTGTGAGGGTGAATTAGATGCTGTAGAGCTGAGATTTTGTCTGAGTGGTTTAATATTTTGTGCACTAGTGAGAGCAGATTGCTTTGAAGTATTAGTGGGACCTCTAACCAGTTAAGTTTGATGAGACACTCACAGTGATGAGTTCTATATGATGAGCCTGTATCAAATCTTGCTATCTTATTGTAGCATGATTCGAGTTAGTTTAGATCAGTTTTGCGAAGGTTAGTGAGCACAGGGGAGGCACAGAGTAATGGAGATAGCAGGTGTGTCCTTGCTATTGTTATTTTTGAATGGTTTGAGAGATGGTGTTTATTTCGATAGAGTAGTCCGAGTTTTTTGCGAACTTTCTTTATAGTTTGGGCAATGTGTAGATCAAATCTAAGGTGGTTGCCTATTTCCGCGCCTAGCAGCTTGGTGCGATTGGTAGGGGTAATAGTGGTATTGTTGTTGGAGGTGATAGTAAAGCTGTCAGTGCGGGGAAAGGGATCTGTGGGAGCTAAAGAGGAGTGATTTAGTTTTGGATGGGTTAAGAATTAGCTTTTGGTTGGTGAACCAAGTTTCGGCTAGAGAGAAGGATTCTTGTGTTTGGGAGGGGAGGTGATCTAGCGTGGGGGCTGCACATATAATAGTGGTATCATCTGCATATTGCACTATAGAGGCTTTGGATGTGGTGGACGGGAGTTGGTTAGTGAACAGTGTGAACAGTAAAGGACCTAAGATGGAGCCTTGAGGGACTCCTATGGAAACAGGCAGCAAGGAGGATATTTGTTTTTGCCACTTTACTGCTTGCTGCCTACTAGATAGATTTTAAACCAAGAGATAGAAGATGAACTGAGGTTTAAGGTGGAGAGTGAGTGAAGGAGTTTCATATGGTTGACCATATAAAAAGCTTTGAATAAATCTAAGAATGCAGCAGATACGATTAGTCCATTATTTCTGTGGTTATTTATGGTGTTAGTGAATGAGGTAAGTGCAGTGATACTACTATGGAAGAGTCTGAAGCCATGTTGCTGTATAGATAGCAGTTTGTTTTCTAGCAGATATTGCATCAATTGTGTGTGGATTACCCTCTCAAGTATTTTTGATAAGGGGGATAGTATAGCTACAGTACGATAGTTATTGAGTTTGAAAGAGTTACCCCTTTGTGCATTGGTATTACATGGGTTATTTTCCATAAGTGGGGTACCGTACCTACAGAGAAGGATCTGTTAATTAGGACAGTGACAGGGTAGGTTATAGCTTTTGCGACTAGTTGTAGATATTTAGTTGGTAGGTTGTTGGCAGCTTGCATGGTCGGTTTCAGTTTTTGGAGAAGTTTTTGAATGGTCTTGATTGATACTGAATGAAAGTTAAAGTGGGTGCTATTGTCTTTTGTTTCAGGAGGAGGAGATCTTTTTGTTGGAGGGGGTTATTAGGGCATGTTTGGTTATTTGCAAGGGCTTGGATAGTTTCAGTAAAGAACTTGTTGAATAGTGTGGGGATATTGCCATGGTTATTTTCTGTTTTTGGTGAGGGGGAGGAAGTTTTCCCTGGTAGTAAGAGAGAGCTGATTGTGGCCCAGAATTTTTGTAGGTTATCAGCATGTTTATTTTGAATATTTTGGTAGTATGTACGAGGGTAATGTGACAGTGGTGAGGACTGCAGTGGGAGTGACAGATCCGTTTAAGGTGGAGGTGGGATTACATCAAGGATCAGCTCTGAGTCCTTTCTTATTTGCAGTGGTGATGGACAGGTTGACAGATGAGATCAGACAGGAGGCCCCGTGGACTATGATGTTTGCAGATGACATTGTGATCTGTAGTGCGAGTAGGAATCAGGTTGAGGAGACTCTGGAGAGGTGGAGATATGCTCTAGAGAGCAGAGGAATGAAGGTCAGCAGGGCTAAGACAGAATATATGTGTGTAAATGAGAGGGAGGTAGAGGAATGGTGAGGATGCAGGGAGTAGAGTTGGTAAAGGTGGACGAGTTTAAGTACTTGGGATCAACATTTCAGAGTAATGGTGAATGTGGAAGAGAGGTGAAGAAGAGAGTACAGGCAGGGTGGAATGGGTGGAGAAGAGTGTCAGGAGTGATTTGTGACAGACGGGTACCAGTAAGAGTGAAAGGGAAGGTCTACAAGACAGTAGTGAGACCAGCTATGTTATATGGGTTGGAGACAGTGGCATTGACAAAAAGGCAGGAGTCAGAGCTGGATGTGGCAGAGTTAAAGATGTTAAGATTTGCACTCGGTGTGACTAGGATGGATAGGATTAGGAATCAGTATATTAGAGGGTCAGCTCATGTTGGACAGTTTGGAGACAAAGCAAGAGAGACGAGATTGCGTTGGTTTGGACATGTGCTGAGGAGGCATGATGGGTATATTGGGAAAAAGATGCTAAGGATGGAGCTGCCAGGTTAGAGGAAAAGAGGAAGGCCTAAGATAATGTTTATGGACGTGGTGAGAGAGGACATGCAGGCGGTTGGTGTGACAGAGCAAGATGCAGAGGATAGGAAGAAATGGAAAGAGATGATCCGCTGTGGCGACCCCTAACGGGAAAAGCTGAAAGATGATGATGATGATGATTTTGGTAGTAGGAACTTTTGTATGTTTTAATGAGTTTTTATCCTCCATGCACTTTGTTGATTGTTTATTGCGTTATTATGACAGGACAATACAAAGTCAACTTACAGAAATTGAAACTTTGTGTGGGGAGGTAGAACAATTTAAACTAGAAGTGTCATACTCACAGCATGTTTCAGACCTGGCCAAGGAACTTTCCATATTGGAAAAACAGCTTATAAAAAGAAAAATCAATAAGTTTAATCGTGATCTGATGGACTATGAAAAAGGGAAACCTTTTGTAAACCAGAAATCAGTTAGATTTCAGGATTTCAAACACACTAATACCAACAAAAAAAGACCAAGGTCCATTTTGAGACATTATAAGGCCACGTCTGATGCTACCTCTGAGGAGGACACTTCCTCTGCTACAGATGGGGAGTGTTTTTCACGCCAAGTGTCCCCAGCTGCTAAAAGGAAACAGCCACCCCCTTTAGAGTTAGGGGTAGGAGGCGGGGGGGCAGGAAACACAGATCAAGGTTCCGGCAATCTAACCTTACAATCCCTATTACAACAAATGGTGAAGTAATTAATAATATTCATAATATTTCATCTTTTGAACTTTCTTCTGTACACACACAACTTCTGAATAAAGGATTATCCTTTGTACCCACTTCATTGGTTTCAGAAAATCAATTATTACAAGAAGTTGATGAATTTTGTAGAATACTTAACCTTAAAATATTTTTTGCAGACTGTGAGAATACTCAAAGGTCATCTGACTTCAGATTTGGAAAATCAGATTTTGTTCCCCCCATGAACAAACATGTTTCCATTTTTAGAGAATGTATAATGAAAGAGCTACATTATTCTAATTTGTATGAGCCAACTGATAATAATCTAACTGCAGCAGAAAGGCAAGCTCTGATGGAGCTTAGGAACAACCATAACATAGTAATAACTATGGCAGATAAAGGGGGAGCGGTTGTGATTTTGGATCATTCCACATATAATCAGGAAGCTTTGCGGCAATTAGCAGATTCCAGTTTTTATATGGAATTAAGTATTGATCCCACTCCGTCATTTAAGAGAGAAATTGATGCATTTTTGCAAATGTCGGTTCAACAGGGTATCATTACACAGCAGGTAGGTACACAACTCAAAGTAGAGGAGCCTATTCCTCAATACTTATACATGCTACCCAAAATACATAAAGATTCATTACATCCTCCGGTTAGACCTATTGTTTCAGGTAGGGGTTCCTTAACGGAACCATTGTCAGCATTTCTCACATTCTATCTGAAGCCGCTGCTGGTATCTATTAGGTCCCGCATTAAAGACACTACCGAATTTCTTAATATTATCAATGACTCTCAATTGGAATCTCATTGGCTGCTTTGTACACTTGATGTGGCTTCACTTTATACAAGCATTCCACATGATCTGGGAATTTTGGTGGTTTCTTATTGGTTATATAAATCCAACCTTTACTCCACGGGCTTTAATAATTTCTTGATTAAACTAACTGAATTGGTGTTGCGTAAGAATATTTTTTATTATCAAGGAAAGGCTTATTGGCAAATTAAGGGAACTGCGATGGGTGCTTCTTTTGCACCTATTTATGCAGATTTGTTCATGGGGTATTATGAGGCCAAGTATATATACGATGTTCACCATAATGTATTTTTACAACATTTGGACATCTGGCGTAGATATCTAGACGATTGCTGGATGGTGTGGCGTGGTAATAAGGAAGGTTTAAGCCAGTTTGTGGATTACCTGAATAACAATACTTTGGGCATTAGATTTACTGTTAACATCGAACATTCCAATGTTGTATTTCTGGATGTTAAGGTGTCTAGACTTATAGACAATACTTTGTCTACCACTGTTTATAGAAAATTCCCGAAATACAATACCATATTACATGCCAATAGTTCCCATCCACGCCACATCATCCGCAATATTCCAAAATCTCAATTTATGAGAATCAGACGGATCTGTTCATCTGATCAGGACTATTTTGATTCTAGTCTTGATTTATCTCACAGATTTTTACAACGGGGCTACAATTCTCAACTTCTATCTAATGTTGTAGGACAAACCAATAGATTAACACATCAGGAGTTGTTGTGTTATAAATCAGAGGATAGGGATTCTAGGAGGCAGAACATTAAGCAAACCTTACGACTAGTAACAACTTATGGTAGTAATACTAATCGTTTTAGAGACCTTATTAACCAGCATTGGGGAATTCTTTTGTCACAAGATGTTTTAAGTAGTGTGTTGCCTGATCAATGTCAATTTTCTTATCGACGGGGAAGAAATATGAATTCATATTTTACACACCACAAAAGATATATTCCAAGTCTTCCACAACAAAGAACTTTATCTGGGGAAGTACTAAAGGGCTGCTATCCTTGTGGCCATTGTATGGCCTGCCAACATTTGAATAAAACTAGAGAATTTTCCAGCAAAAATACCTCTAGAATTTTTGAAATAAAGGTTTTTGCTAATTGCAGCACGGATTGGGTTGTCTATTTGGCAACCTGTACCTGCTCTGCATTTTATGTTGGACAGACGTCCAGACCAGTTAAATTTAGAATAGGGGAACATTTAAGTGCAATTAAAAATAAATGTGTTGCCAATGCCCTCTTTAAACACACCATGGAGCATCCATCTGCAGCTTTTAGGTTTGTCATTATAGATAGGATAACTCTACATAGGGGTTTTAAAGCTGGATGGCATCAAAAACTTAATCAGATGGAAAATATGTGGATCATCAAATTGGGTGGTTTATTCAGACCTGGATTAAACACTTTGGAATAGGCTTATTTCATGAACTTTAATACATTAAATATAATAGTGGGGGTGTTTGTTATGTACCAATTGTTTTTTCTTATATAATATCAAGTCCTAATTGTTATGATTTATGGACATTAATATTAAAATATAGGATACACTCTAGGGGATATTTTGTATTTGTATTATGAGGTTTTCCTCATGTTATATTTAGTTATATTTATATGTATTTATGCAAACAACAACTGAGATAGGTTGGTAAAGATATTATTCCTTTCCTAATTTCTAATGATATGGAATATATTCACATAGATTTTGTATGTCTCATTGTTGCTGCATATCTATACAGAAAAAATCTATGGTATATTTATATGTATTTATACAAACAACAACTGAGATAGGTTGGTAAAGATATTATTACCTTCCTAATTTTTAATGATCTGGAATATATTCACATAGATTTTGTATGTCTCAGTGTTGCTGCATATCTATACAGAGAAAAAATCTTTGTTGTTCCTAAATGCTATGTGTCCTTTACATTATGGTACATGCCCCTTTAAATGGGTACTATAAATATGGTACTCATGTGGTGGTGTTTTTTTTTACTTGTTTCAATATGCAGCATTGACAAAGGCTATATGATAGCCGAAACCGGTTTGCTTGTATAATGGTATTTTGCCATTATATGTATTATTTTCTTGTTTAATAAACCTTTTTGTTGGAAGAGCGAACTTTACGTGCTGGCTCACTCTCTTTGAATTTAATGAGTTTTTTGGCCTTGTTTTGTAGTTCAAGGTAGTTTTGTTTGTCTGTTTGGGTTTTACTCTTATGAAATTGTGTCCAGGCTTTGTTCCTATTTTTGAGGAATACTTTTGTATTCTTAGTTAGCCAGGGGGCATATTTAGTTTTAATACTGGTGGTTCCGGGTGGGACATGGTGGTTAACTATATTTATGAAGGTTGTATTAAAGTATTGGACTGCTTTACTGAGTGATAGCTTTTTCAAGGGGGTCCAGTTACAGCTATTCAGGTCCCTGTTAAAGTTGTTAAGGTTAAATTGTTTTTTATTTCTAATTTCCCATACTGTTACCTGTGCTATTAGGGGATGGTGATCGCTGAGGGTGTCAGGCAGACACTTGTTTGACAGGTAGTACACTGATCTCAGTGGACCATTTGCAGCCACAACCCAGGTATTTTATCATATGGGTCTGGCAATTTAAGGCTACAAAAGCCATGGTGGAAGAAGTATATATCATTTTCATAGATTTATAGGTACTTAGTAGGCTGTTGATCTGTGAGGATCATTTGAAGAATAGCCTTACATTCCCAAGGTAGTTGCTTAACCTTTATATTTTGTGTATGAATAACACAGAGTGGGCAGAACAGCAACTTATTTGGGACATTACTTGTTGTCCATTACAATAAGGGACATGGGTGCTAAGCTAGGGTTGAATTTATGGCTTCCCATCCAGTCATCCAAATTTCATTTGAATAGTTTAAGAAAAGTGATTTGTATTACATGGAGGGAAAGCAGTTATGTATATGTCCCTCCAACATGTCATGTTTATATTGGAAAAGAGATTGAGATCCGTTGATTGGGCATTTATGCAACCACTGGACTTGTGAATGTGTTAATAGGTCTGGGTTCATAGATTAGTACTAAGCTAACTGCCCTTGTGAGTCATTTTAAGCTTAGCCAATTATCTCTTGTGAGACTCAAACCCTGCACCTTGTGTTTGTAAGGCAAACACCTTAGCCATTAGGCCACCCCCCAGGGAGGATAGGGTCAGTTGAGACTCTGTACATGAGGCAGAGGTCACCTCTTACTAGCCTGTATGATAACAAGAAGAGGGATAATGTTTTGTGATGCTCTGCATAGTTTTTATGATTTAGTTTTTTTTAGTGAAAAAGCTCTGTGGTTATTCTAGTTATACCAAGTGTTTGGACAGGTACATACCAAAATGAGCATTATATTCAATGATAGACCTACTGTGAGCCAATAATTACATCCATGGATACATTTAGATGTAATTGTTAGCCATAAGTAGGTTGATAATTACATACCTGACACCTTTAAATATAAGCTGTGTGATGAACAAGGGCTTCCTTATAATAGTTGACAATCAAAGTACAGTTCATTTTCAACATATGTTCCCAGATCCTTGATTATGACAACAACTTTCAGGAGTGTGTTGTGTGATGAACAAGGGCTTCCTTATAATAGTTGACAATCAAAGTACAGTTCATTTTCGACATATGTTCCCAGATTCTTGATTATGAGAGCAACTTTCAGGAGTGTGTTGTCAATGTGATAGCTACATGGATGGTCCTTCTTGCCAAAGGATACTATTTTAAATTTCTTGCCATTTATTTTTAGTCCATGGTTTTAACACTAGGTATTTGCTTTTGAAACCTTTCTTGGAGGATCTTGGTGTCCTCTGGGGAGTTTATGATGGCACCAAGTTTAGTCATCTGCAGACTAATTCAGCCATAGACCCTTAACATGTGCTTTGACCTCCAAGAAATAAATACTGAAATGGAGTGGCCCAATAACTAAATGCTGGGTTACATCACTAGTGACAGGTCTTTTGGAGGAGAAGGTAGAGCCACCCACCCAATTTTCTGGACATCTATCTGTGAAACAATTTGCTATCCAATGGGTTACATAAGGGTTAACTTTTAACTTGGAGAGGTTATCTATGATGCCTGAATATGGGATGCTGTCAGATGTCTTTGCAAGGTCTAGATATGTGGCGTGTACTGATTTGCCCTCATTCATAGCTTCAGAAACCTTCTCAAAGAAGTCAAACATTTTAAGTAGGCAGGATCTCCCCCTGATAAATCCTAACTGGCTGAGTTTGTAAATTGCCTATGCCCTTATTTTTTAATTTCATAATGACCCTTTCCATAGCTTTACAGTTAAGATAGGTGAGGCTTATGGGTCTTTAATTACCCAGGTCAACTGACACCCCAACCTTGTAAAAGGGGGAGGTAACTGTTGCTTTGCCGGCTGATATTGCAATTTCAAATTCCACTGAATTTCCAAAGCCATACAACACACCTCTCTCCTCATTATTAGGTAGGGCATTTGTAACATACATTTATTTTGATCCCTCAGCTGCATCCAGTGATGCAATTGCTGGGTCACCTACAGGAGTTTTACATAAATGTGTGTACAGGGGTCTGACACCTGCAGTGCATGTCAGGCTTCTTAATATTGGGAGGATGTGAGTCAGTCTCTAGAGAGCCTGCCTCAAACATGCTCTTAGAGGCCTAAAAACATGAGGAAGATATGGTTGGGTGTCTAGGTACATTTCCTGACACTTGGAGACCTCCCTAGCCAAAACATTCCCTTATCAAGTTAAGTGCTTTTCCAAAGGGCACATCTTCATGGTGGGGGGACCCAAAGGTATAATACCCTTGTTGTCTGCATAACCTAGTAGCCAGAAAATTTACCTCATGTAAGATAGATCTTGCTTGTCTAGGTCCTTATCTGAAGAGTGGAATGGGGGAATTCCCTTCTTCTCTTGGGGAGTCACTTGAGGCCGTGTGCTGTACATCCTGTGGATTACTTGTGTGTCATGAGCTACATGCTCCACAGTAAACTTTCTGCACTCAGATTTATCAGAGATGTGGGGCATCAATAGGCAGAGCATCCAACCCTAGCATCAGCCTTACAGACAAAGGGAATGATGCCACATCCATCTCTCTGATGGGGGACATGTGTAATTGTATCGGGGGGGGTAAGAATGTCCCCTGGAAATTCTTGCACCTATGGAATAGTTATGCTATCTGTATGAAACAAGCCTTGTGATAATGCAGAAGAAAAAACTGAAGGTCAGACTTCCACAGCAGGTGTCTAGGACATAATATCTGCCCTAAAGATCTTGCTCATTTTGCTCAAGGTCTGGGTAGCAGTGGATGACTGGAACCTACTGTCATCCTCCTGAGAATTACCACAAGTGGGGTTATCGATAAGGAGGATGTGTAACTAAGGCAGGACAAAATTATGCCTGTTTAATTTTGGTGTTTTCAGGTTCAGCAGGATGGGCGGAGTTACTAATATCTCTGCCCAAAGGTTCTTTTCATCACAGCCTTTGCTGTCTTTTCCATCTTTTGAAGTCTAAGCTACTTCTTTGGTGAGATCTTCAAATTTCAGCCAATGGAGGCTGATTCTCCCATAGTGGGAGGGGTGGATACCTCTAATAACATCAAGAACTTCTTGTGCTGTAGAATTGTCTTTACATTTTGGAGCCAGAGATACAAAGTACTTTTATTAAACGTTACATTATGTTCATGGAATAAATGTCATGGCTCTATCTCATGCAAAATATGCACTGAAAATGGTAGCCCTTTGGTGAAGTCTGTCTCCCACAGGTATTGTTGTTTGTTACTTTTTGTGAAGGTCATGAACCTTAGAAATGCAATCAAGCATGCAAGTGAAGGCCAGCAGAATGCTTAAACATTATAAAACTGGATATCAAACCACACATGGCTTTTGACTGATCAGGTCAGGTAGCAAAAAAGAACTGAAAAATGAATGTGCTGCTCCTAATTTTTGACATGTACCAGGACAACTTTCAGAGGACACTTGCAAGTACTCTGGAAATAGACTTGAAGGGCATTCATCTTCATTAGTAATTTCCAATGGATGAGGAAAACTACTGAAGAAATGATACTTACAATGAGCATCAGCTTTTAGCCAAAAGACATTACAAAATACTGTTTTTGTGATACACATTTTGCTGTTTCACTAGCAGTCCTTTCGGTGTGACATCCCCATACAGTAGTGATAGTGAACACATTTAACCTACAGTAACAGTAAAACACACTTCTTAGATAAACTGAAGTTCTCATTTGTAGCTACTACTGTCAGTTTGTTTGTTTCTTTCGGCTTTTCCGGTTAGGGGTCGCCATAGCGGAACTCCGGTCGATTGGCAGTCGATTTTTATGTACTGGCTTGCCAGGCCTGATGCACAACCTTCAACGAAGGTACGCCCATTCACGCATGTCTCCACACAAAAGACGCTCTAGCTGAGAATCGAACCGGACAGCGTCTTACTGTGAGGCGACAACACTACCGCAGCATCACCACCACGGGTTTTGTAGCTACTACTGTCAGTGATATAGTTATTATGCAGAAATGGCTGCTGAATAAGAAGGACTTTTCAGAATACACTAATTATTTCACAGAACAGCCTACAGTGCCCAGTACAGACTGCAGGAAGCTTTAATAACGTTTAACACAACTCTGCAGTTCCAGAACAGATTTTAATGATGTGGAAACTGGTGAGTGCCATCTAGAAGTATGCTGTTTGCTAAAAAACTACATCCAAAGCCCAATCTTGTCTGCTGCAATGGAAAAAAAACATTTCACTCCTGTCTTTCCATCAAGTAGCAAAATGTCATAATTTAATTTTTGGGCTTTGTCACTGATTTGGACAACTAATGTTTAGGCAATGTTACAAGTGTAACAAAATGGGGGAAAAGAGACACTAATTAACAAGTATAATTTCTGAAAAAAGGCAAACTAAGTTTGATAAGACATTTTTTGTTTGTTTTATTGGGCTCCTACTGAGGTCCTTTGTTTCTTCACACTATTGGTACATGCCGTATAATTTTATTTATAAGAAAGTAAGTAGAACTACAGTGTTTACTAGACAAGCGATATCATGACAATCAACAAATAAGGCATTAGTTTAGCTGTATTATCAAAAGGAAAACTACTGTGAATACAAGTAAACTAGATTAGCGGCAATATGCACTCACAGAAACCAGACACTTTCACAAGTCATAACGTATAGCCCCACCTTGTAAATGACACCCAAAAGCGTTTGTTGAAACATGATACCTTGTATTTAATAGTTCAATTTCTGTGCTCTTTTCTCTCTCCAGTTTGCTATATGCTTCTCTGTGTCTCTTTATCTCCTCTTCTAGGGTTTCTGCTGCCCTGGTTTCTTGGTCTTTCATCTGCTCTTCCAATTCATGAACTCTGTAAATAACAAGGTGGAAATGATGTGCACTTTTAATAGTTTCCAAGTAGAATACCTAACTTAGTGATGCCAGAAACAAGTTCACTTAGCATATTATCTATGGTTATGTTTACGTGCATGCATTTAAAACTTAATTTTCATTCATTCAACTTACTGCTCAGCCTTTTGCCATAAGATTTCTGCACAAAGCCAAAAATGGTGGGGGGTGGAGTCAGACACAGATTTTAAATATTGCTCTTATAAACTTAGAAAGTTGCTAGAATAATGGAATTTGCATTGGCATGCATTTTCTGAAAAGATATGTGGTCTGCAACTCAAATCTCTGCTTTCATTTATTGACTTCAATCCTCAATGGTTTACCAGAAAACCAAAAATGTATGAGGGACAGACCAAAAATAACAGGCAAAAATCTGGACATTCTGCAAAGTTCTGGAGAGCTGAGAGGCATGATCTACAGTCATTTAAAAGTATGTGGCTGTATGTTTTGCCAAATGTATACTAGTTCTGACCATATGGAAGATACATAAACAGCCGGCATTATGGCCTAGTGGTTACAGAGGTGTGTAGACCAATTTGAATTCCACAGTTCCAGCTTCTATGTCACAGGACTGCACAACTAAATTTACAAACTAAAGTTCTCTGGATAGTCTTGGCAGTGTGCAATTACATGCCTAGTTGATATTATTTCTTTATCAAAAGGCATACTCCTGTAGTAACTCAGTAGCACAATACACCAAAAAGCATCTGACACACAAATTTATTACATTCTGAGACTCTGGGCGGGATTCATACAAGGAGCACTTTGTAGGCTTTGTATGCCTACATTGATTTCACTGACAACAGCATCAGGGCTCTATATGACATGTAGCAGTGTGGGCTCAAACAGACAACTGATGTACAATTCCTGGAAATAAGCAACTCAATATGAGTAAAAGGGCTAATGCCATTCATAGGCAATGATACTGCTAACAAATGCTGTCATGTGAAACTACACTGAAGTGCATTTACTAAGGTGCTTTTCATGGGAGAGAAGCCCCAGTATTGCCAGTTCAAGGCAACTATCATTATTTTAAGTGCTACTCAGGTGGCATCCCACATATATGGCACCCACTCCAACAGACAGTGGCACAAAGGCACACACACACACACACACACACACACACACACACACACACACACACACACACAGACACACACAGACACACACACACACACAACCACATGTATGTACAGACATCAACAAAGAAATATACCAGTAGCTCCACATTAACAAGCTTGTAATATAGACTGAGGAAAGCAAGTTGACAAATTGCACTCATACATTGTTATTGCAGTTGCCACTGTATAACATATCCAGAGAGCTCTGTCCAGTGAGTTCTGACAGGTAATTGTAAATTGCACCCCTTCCAGCACTGCTTGTGCCCAGTAGGGATGTATAATGGCAACGGAGTAACAATAATTATGATATACAAATGACAACTGATATGCAGAAGCAAGTAATGCACGTCAGAGATTTTCCCAATTGTGCT